>NC_069737.1:7474016-7774016 GCF_027358585.1 Pangasianodon hypophthalmus | reverse complement strand
TGATATGTGAAGTGGAGAGGAGTGGTGCTCCCTTGGGCAAGCCTTAGTGCTCTATCCAGTTCTCTTTTTCTTGGATCTGCATTCTATCATACTGCTTCTTGCTATTTTTGCTATTCTTTGCTATTCTGTTTGGAAGAAGTCTACAGACTTTTCTGGTAGAAGCTGCACACTTTTAGGCTGGAGAGGAAATAGAGGAATCAGAAATCCTCTTTACATACACACCCTACTGGACAGACTGCTAGGTCAAACACACATACTGACCTAGCAATGCAATTAGACCTGAGAACACCATTCACAGCTCAATTTTCAACAACTTAGAAAAATTCTGATAAAAATATATGTACTCAAATATCAAACAAATGACAGAAACACTTAAAACTCTCTTAAAATGTCTATGATTGATGTATAAAATCCATCCATATTTGGGATATTGGTATTTACCCACCCAGTTGGGCAGATAAAGTCATGTGCACCGTCCTTCAATTCTAGATTTTTATTCATCAGGACCTAAATAACAATTGTGTGGCCCTTACCAACTTCTATTTAAAAAAATAACCTCATGTGACAACAAAAAAATAACACATTTGAATATGTAGCAATTTGTTTTCCCAAAAAAGTAAACCAACATCCAAAAACTTGACACATGAAGACTGGAAAAAGACCAGGTGATTTTTTTTTTCTAATATTCAACTGTCCAGTTTGGGTGAGTCTGTGCCCATGATAGACTCAGTTTCACGTTCTTGGCTGACAGAAGTGAAACATGATGTGGTCTTCTGCTATTGTAGTCCATCCACCTCAATGTTCAATGTTTTGTGCATACTGAGATGCTTTTCTGCTCACCATGGTTGTAAAGAGTGATTATTTATGTTACTATATCCTTCTTGGCAGCTGGAACCAATCTGGCCATTTTCCTTTGACCTCTCTTATCAACAAGGCGTTTCTACCCATAGAACTGTCGTTCATTCAATTTGTTTTGTTTTTCACACCATTCTGTAAAAACTCTAGAGACATTTCTGTTTGAAAATCCGAGGAGATCAGCAGTTTCTGAAATACTCAAACCAGCTCATCTGCCACCAACAATCATGACACGATCAAAATCACAGATATCACACTTTTTCTTCATTCTGATGTTCGTATGTGTCTGTACTAATTACAGATACACTGTCATGTCAACACTGAAAAAGATACATAGAGGAGTTTGCAGAGGATATGTGTGGACATTAAGTGTAATATACAAATATAATCATATCATTTGCTTACTATTTTCCTGTGTTGTTCACGTTCACACACACACACACACACACACACACACACGCACGCAAATTTTGCATTACTCAAAGCAACTGGAATACCAGATTTTACTAGCTTCTGTATATACACTCACTGGCCACTTAGAACACCTTACTAATACTACATAGGCCCCCCTTCGCTCTAAGAACAGCCTCAATTCCTCATGGCATGGATTCCACAAGGGGTTAGAAACATTTCTTCAAGATTTTGGTCCATGTTGACATGACTGCATCAACATAATTCAAAGAAAACATTCCCCACACCATTATACCACCAGCAGCAGCCTGGAATGTTGACACAAGGCAGGTTCATACAGCTGATGCCAATTTCTGACCCTATCATATACACGTCACAACAGAAATCAAGATTCATCAGATCAGGCGACGTTTTTCCAATTTTCAGCTGTCCAGTTTCAGTGAGTCCATGCCCACTTTGGCCTTAGATTCCTGTTTTTGTCTAACAGACAGGACTGGAACCTAATTTGCTTGTAGCTTATCCACCTCACTTGGTTTGATATGTTGTATGTTGCAAGATGCTTTTCTGCTCACCACAGTTGTAAAGTACTATAATTACTGTAGCTTTTCTGTCAGCTTCTTCCAACCATTCTGTGTAAACTCAAGAGATTGCTGTGTGTGAAAATTCCAGTTCAGCCTGTTAAAATTCTCAAACAAGCTTGTCTTGCACCGACAACCATACCATCATCACTGAGATCACATTTTTTCACCATTCTGATTTTTGAGGTGAATATTAACTTAAGGTCCTATCTGTATCTGCATGATTTTATGCATTGTACTGCTGCCACATAAATGAGCTTAGTTCTTTTTCCAAGACATCCTGCAGAAACAAATAAGATCGAGTACTCCAGGAGACTTGAGTAACCTAATGCAAAATTCATGCAAAATACTGTTTTTCCTAAAAAAATCTTGAAGGCCAAAACCCCTGAAACTGGATACAAGGCACTTTACAGAGTGTTACAACCACTGAAACAATCATTGAAATTACCATTAAATTACATTTGCTTTAACAGTATAAAAAGTAATAATAATAATAATAATAATAATAATAATAATAATAATGTTTACTTTACATAGTGCCCTACTCATAACCAAGGTCACTTTTCAATCACATTAATTAATTAATTAATTAATTAATTAAGTTGTGTCCCATTACTGATACTGTGTCTCACTGAACAAGTGCGTGATTCATCGTATCAGTTTTAGCCATGGGATTTCTGCTTTTGCTTTTGTGCAACACATTTGTATAACTGTATTCATGAATCAGGCTCAGATTGCTTCATAAATCAATTGTCATGCTGGATAAATCCTACACCTGTATTATGTATTACTGTATATATATTTTTTAAACTTTGTTATAGACTGTCGTCAGAGGCAAACTTATTTGCATTTGTTAAACACAAAGTGCATTTGCCTTTTAAATAAACTACATATTCATTAAGCGAAACACCAAGACAGCTCAGAGTTTAAAAGGGTCAAAGAGATGACTTTCTGATCTATGTCAAGCAAGGTAAGAAATCTCTATTGACTGTGCCTTTATTCGGCTTACCACATTATATATTTGCTATATGTTGCAATTCATATAATTTGATGTGCACAGTAAAAGTCTGAGGCTTAAGTGGTGAATGCTGCATTTTCCTTTCCTTCCTTGAGTGCGGTAGTAAATTGTACAAATTTGTTATCTTTCTATTTGAACAGAAAATGGAGACATCCCAGAGGCCCATGCTTGTGTTTTTAGGTAAACTCTGGTTAAAAATATCAAACTGATTTCAAGTCTTTAAAAAATTCTAGTTGCAATACACTAAGATTTATTTAATCACTTGGAAATTGTAATAACAATTTAAAATGACAATATCTGTTATAGATTTAAAAAAAAAAATACAAATGTTCTTCCTATTACGTCTCTCTCTAAGCAGGCACATAATGAGATGTATAATTTTATATTATGTATTTTTGTACAGGGATATGCATTTTCTCATTGCAATGGATACTGACCCATCAGCAAGGTAAGAATACAGTATAGTAGAATACAGACATATCAGTGGGGTCCAAAAGTCTAAGAACACATTGAAAAAAGACATTCAATTTTTGCTCATTTAAAATTGGAAATAAACAGAAGGTTTTTAGAATTTTTAAATATTTAAAATGAAAGTAAAAGTAAATTATTTTGAATATTTAATATTCACAATTCTACACTATTTCTAGGTCCCTATCTGTAAAGCTAATTTGTGATATTGACAATGCTAAAGGTCAAAAGGTCAGATTTTCCTCATGCCTAATCTCTTCTATTGAAGCATGTGTTTAGACAACACTCTGCCGGATTTGATGTAAGGTTTTGCACAATCTTGTGGTGTCCACGCCAGCTTGAATGCACACTGTCATTAAGCACATTAAAAAATGGAACATACCAAATACTAAGAAACTCTGAAATTCCTGTAAATATTTCAGAGATTCTACTTTACACTGAAGTTGTAGTAAATAATGAAATTTGTTGAATTAAATTAAAAACGAATGCAAAATAGAAGCATTTTCACTAGTGCTCTCAGACATTTGGACCCCACTGTGTGTGTGTCTGTGTGTGTATATATATATATTTGTTTGTGTACATAAATATGTTCTTCTCTCCCCTCCAGTCAATGTGGCCTTAGGACGAAAAGCAACACAATCTTCTTTATACGGCAACTATTACTATGCTTACTTTGCTACCGATGGCAACAGAGCATCTCACCTGCTTTCCTACTCGTGTTCATGCACAAATATTGAGAATAATCCATGGTGGAGAGTGGATTTGTTGGCAGTGTATGATATTAGCACTGTAGTCGTCACTAACAGAGGAGACTGCTGTCCAGAACGAATAAATGGTGCCGAGATTCACATTGGCAACTCCTTAGTCAACAATGGCAACAATAACCCCAGGTGATATTTTAAAAAAATTTATAAGAATAAATTATAAAAAATATAATAATATAAAAACTATATGAAAATATCAGCAGAAAATAGTAAGAGTTTACTAATAGAGCTTTATTAACATTTCATAAAGCTTGCTGCCTATAAGTCTGTGTAATTTGTTAACAATTCTTTGCATACATTTAGAAATTTAAAAAGGCTTTATAACATTCCACTAAAATTGCTCATAATGTAATATGAAATTGTGAATGATAATTGTCTTTATACATAATTATAAAGCACTTGAAGTCTTTTTTAAAAGTTGTTTAAGAAATATATTCACTCATGACCTTAATATTGCTGATTTTAAAGTACTGTTCACTTTATTTCTCTAAAGTATGAGAAAAGTATAATGTGTCATTCTTTAATAAAATAAAATATATTCTTCTGCAAACTCTGGTATGAAAATAATCAACTTCAGGGTCGTGACAGCTTTATGAAGCATTATTCATTTTGGATTGAACTTAATATGTAACATTAAGTTAATACATTGCCCCTCTATTGTTTCTCTCTCTCTCTCTCTCTCTCTCTCTCTCTGCAGATGTGTCGTTATCTCTAGCATCCCTGCTGGTGCCTCTGCAAAGTACATTTGCAATATGAGAGGTCGTTACGTGAACATCATCATTCCCAATGTTAACCAGTTTCTCACTCTCTGTGAAGTGGAAGTGTATGGGCGTCCAGGTTACACTTTTATATTCAAATCACAATTTCATATAAATTTAAAGTCAAATAGGTTTCACAACAGTTGCAAAACATCAACATTGCTGACATTTTTTGTAGTGCTTACTAAGACGGCATTTCTGAGATTAAAGTTTAACAGCAGCGAGGATCTCATCAACCCTATCATGAGGGACAAAGTTCTTCAAAAGGTGTGTGTTTGTCAGAATATAAACTCAGTTGTCAGTTTATTAGGTACACATAACTTGCAGATGACTCATTGGCCATTATTGATTGTAGTCGCTCTGTTGCGCTGCACATCTTGTCACCCCTCCTCTCTTAGTAGACAGGGACTAACTGTTAGCTGGACTATTTCTCAATCCAGCAGTGACCCAACCCATTGCTACTGCTGCACCTAATAAACGCATACTAGTTCTATACAGGTTCACTAGCCAAATAATATATTTCATCAGTGGTGTTATGGTGGTGGTCCCTTTCCACAGAGTAGATGGAGTCAGCAAAACATATATAAAGTGGATTATGGTATATACTGTAAATGAAGTGTTGCATAACACATAATGATAACAATTTTTCTCCATAGATGAAATCTGCCAACATCCAGTCATCAGTATTTCAGCTCCGTTGGACAAAGGAACCAGAACTGGAAACTGAAACTTAAAAAAAGGGTAAGACACATTAGAAGAATACTACTGCTATTACTACTCCTCCTCCTAGTACTACTACTATTTCTACAACTACTGCTACTCCTACTCCTACTACTACTACTAATAATAATAATAATATAGCTGCAAGCTGCAAGCTGCAATCTGCAGGGTTCACGCACTCCTTGCATCACATTTTGTGATGATAGCTCAATATTAGCTGTGTGAACTCCTTGCTGAAAACTTGCTGAAGTAATTCAGATGAAGATTAGCAGTAAGATAGAGCACACCAAATTTCAGCTCAACTGGAATTTTGGTTCTTGAACAATAGCTATTAACTTAACTCTGACCCCTATGAACATGAATAGCACCCCAGGTTAGCAAATTTGAGTTAGATTGCCTCAGGTACTAGTAGGTCCCTCCGTGAATCTACCATTCAATTTTCATGCCAATAGCTTAATGGGAACATTTTCAAATATCTGTGGATATCTGATTGGCCAATGACAGCCATGTATGTTCAGTAATTAGGTCATCATGAGACTCCACTTACAGATTAGCACATGAAATTACCAAATTTCCACTTGATCAGCCTTATGGTTCCTGAGACACAGTTATCTGACCTTAGCTCCACTCCATTTGTATGACAAAATTTTGCACATGATGTCAGATGGAACTAAATACTTATTGAGGTTTTTGGCTTGAGAAAACCAAAGAATCAGTGGAAAAGAATTTTGCTTGTAGGACTCACAGTTTGTGAGAAATGGACCAAAATGTAAAACCTTGCACTATAGTGCCACCATTAGGCCAATCAGGCCCATCTCACTTCCCTGAGTAACAGGATGGATTACTACCTATTGACCAAGTTTAAGGTCTGTACGACTTACGGTTTGGTCTGCGCAATTCGTTTTAAGGCAAAAGAAGAAGAAGAATGAGCCAAAATAATGTTCCTGTAATGTTCTAAAAACATGCTGCAATACCAACTTGCTTCACAATATAATTACTGTGAAGCAGTTGCTCAGATATTTCCAGTTAGACACAAAACATTAGTGTTAATGTTTATACAACAGAAAAGTATTGCAGGAATATAGTATGAACTAATGTAAAATAAAATCATTCCCTGAACACCCAGAATAAATTTTTGTGAAAACAAATGTTGCTAAAAAAAAAAAAAAAAGTTCAGAAAAGGATCTGCTAACCTAATATTGTTAACTGGGTATGTCTCAAAAGAAGGTCTTATCTTAGGCTAGAATTGATTTAAAATTTTTCCAGGTCTTATGATAGCTCTGATCAATTAAGGTTAGAGTAGGTTTAGTAACATTTTTTATGAAAAATCAATAGGAAAATAATCAATGATGGACTGGTGTAAAGGGGGCTGACGTGAAGCGCAGTTACTGTTACCACCCGAAGTTGATTATTTTCCAATTTTAGCATGTTCTGAACTGATTTCCTATTATACCACAACAATTTGGGGATAACTACAATATGTAATTTTGTATGGAATCACACTTTCAACTGTTTACATTTAAGGCTGTAGAACATCCACAAGACAAGTAGCTCCTATTATCACTTATGTTATAGCAGTTATAAACACTTGTTTCCTCACTTTCTCTTGAGGAAATAGCAAAAAAAAAAAAAAAAAAAACCCACATTGTCATGTTCCCGAGTGTTGAAACCCGAGTCTCCTTCCATAAATGTTAAATAAACCACTCCTTACAGAAAGCTTCACCATAACTATTAAAAGTTTTTTTTTCTTTTTTTATAAATAACAACAAATCTTTCTTTTATTAGATTTAGATCATGTGGAGCGTTTACCATATAAGTCCCAGTGAATGACTTGCCATAATAGAAAGGATAATTTATTAGAATAAGCACATTAATATAAACTTGGGATAAGAATTGCAGCCTCCTGACCTTCTGACCTATCAGATTCAAGAATGCAACAGCACTGTGGTATAAATTGTATTAAATACACTAAAATCTCTCTTGATAGTGCTGTGAATTTTGCAGAACATCAGTCTTACTGTAACTTATTTATTTATTCATTGATTTTTTTATTTTACCTTTGTGATATGACAGTCAAGACGTTTGTTTTTCTGAATTGCAGGTGGCAGAAATACATCTTAAATATGTAGAAGACATGGTTGAAGAACAACAACGACAAAAAAGAACATCAAATGTGTGAGGTTTGGGTGTAGCATATGGAACTACTAGCTTGCTGATGATATATTCTTATTGGTTAGAAGTACAGCTTTTGTTTGGAAATGTATCTAAGAAAAATTATTGTTATTCCTATGTATTATGTGATAGATTGATGTATTTAAAATGCCCTCTTGATTGTTGGGTTTAGTTAAGCCTAGGTTTGACTTTAAGATAATAGCTACATTTTATGGTAGGACTATGCTAGTTACATTTGTCTCAAAAATATTATTGAGTAGATATATTCAGTAACCATATATACTGGAAAAGTGAGAATTTCTGTGTAAACATAATGGAAAAGAAAACATTCAAATTAGCCTGGTAGTAAGAATTGCTAATTCATGTGTATATAAAGGGGTACAGATGAATTAGTAGTTCTTTCAACCAGCTGCTGTTTTCATTGCAGTAGTACAAAGAAGATGCTTTCCATGGTAACAGGGTAAAACAAATAAAATGATAAATAGTGGTAGTGATTATGAACGTTTCTTTATATATATATTGCCAAGACACCTTATGCAATACTCAGAATCCTTGTCACCTCCCAGCCAATCAGACAGAGGTGGGTAGAGTATCCAAAATCTGTACTCAAGTAAAAGTACAAGTACTTATGGAAATATTTACTTAAGTAGAAGTAAAAGTAACAATCTTAATAGTTACTTAATCAAGAGTAAAAAAGTATCCGATGAAAAAACTACTCAAGTAGCTAGTTACTAGTTACTTCGGATCTGATTGATATGAAGCGAAAACCCTGAATTTCAAACTACTTGGAGAGCTTTCACACACCTCTCCTTGAAAGTCTCTTTGTTCTACTTATATAAAACCTAGGTTGAAGTAAAGTAGCCTATCTCAGTCCTGTGATGGGCACATTAACATCACATAACCTGTCATTTGCAATAAAATCTCAAACACACCCAGATGTTTTTCTAACAGTTAACTCTGTCTATATTTTCACATTCACAACACAAACCTGTCAGCATCTGCATTTAAACAAGCTAACAGAGAACAAAAGAGAAGGTGTGTGTGCAGAGTGTGTGTGTGTTATTATGTTTGTGTATGAACTTGTTTATGTGTGTTTGCGCTTCAGTATGTGAATGTTTATTTGGTCATATGTTCTTTCTTGAACAATCTGTTTTTACAGAATTTTACTTTTGAACTTCAGTAGTGCCCATAGTTACCAAATTACCGTTAATAGGGTTCAAATAGGCGTAATTTTGACACTTACCGCTACGTGTTTTTTCAGGTTGGAGTTCGTTTTGGGGCACACAACATGTATCGCATTATGAAACTATTCTTTTTGACATCTTGGAGTGAAAACATAGACTGAACTTGAGGCCACGGGTCTCGCGCACGTCTTCCTCTGCTTCAGCCATCACCTTCCAACTAAACGCGCGCTAAACGTAAGCGGGAGATGCGTAGCAGCCTCTCCAACGTCTCGCGAGACTTGCGAACAAGTCATATAAACTAATTATTTAACAAATCTCATATTTATTACCATTTGACAGTAACGGAGGAACGCAGCCAAATGTAGCGAAGTAAAAGTAAAAATTTTTCACTAAAAATGTACTTGAGTAAGAGTAAAAGTACACATCTTTAAATATACTGTAAAAGTACAAGTTACCCAAAACATTTACTCAAGTAAATGTAACGAAGTAAATGTAATTCGTTACTACCCACCTCTGCAATCAGAAATGTTGAGAACCAACCAATCATCACAATCTTAATGAATTTGGGTATGTTTAAAAGCATTTTTAAAACACAGAAAGTGCTGAGATCATGTAGAAATGACGTTTTACTCACCGGCATAAATGTGTCCGCTAACTTTGTTCCTTCCCTTAAATACTTACCTTCATGATAATTTCCAAAATGTTTAGACTGATGATTCCCAGTAAAGCACACTACCAATTATTAATGGGCTTGCCTGCTTATTTATTTATTTATTTATTTATTTATTAGTTAGTTAGTTAGTTAGTTAGTTAGTTAGTTAGTTGGTTATGGTTTTTATTTTATTTAGTATGTGTACATTTTACATGATTTAAACTTATTTAGCTCATCCTTGTTCACAGCATTTCATTCCCTTTACAAATATTTCACATTGTTAGTATCAGAATCTTACTTAACATGTAACATATTCAGTAATCTGTAACCAAGACCTAATAAAGAAATTTTCATTATGCAGAATTAGGACAACATCCAGGAATATCAGGACTGATTTTGTCTAAAATCAAAGACTGACAATATCCCATCTGTTTGTTTCAATATTGTATGACTTATTTAGCCAAATCTAAACAAACCTCTGGATTTGTGTAACTGAACACTTATAAATTACTTATAAATAAAAATATCAAAGAAAATTTTGATACACAGAATAACACAATGTTCTCTCAAATCAGTAGTTGGTGATTGTGTTTTCTTTGTAGTGTATCTGCATTGTGAATGAATTCTTAATATGAATACATAAATGTAACTGACATGCTACTTTATTACGTCATAGCACCTTGAGCATCCACTTAACCAAACTCTGAATATGAGGAACCTTCTCTACACAAATGCTGACATAACGAGATATTTAAGTCAGCCTATCCCATCCCTATATTATCTTGTTACATATAGATGTGTCTGAAGTGTTTTCTACATATATTTTTTAATTTTCTTATGTGTACCATGTAAGCCAATGCAAAAGTTTCACACTACTACTACTACTACTACTACTACATACTCTCCCATTGTGGCCTAAAGACACCTCATTCCACACCCATCAGAATATTGCCATCTCACTGTTTGACAGATAAAAATATAAAAATTATGCTTTAGAAATAGTTAAACAGTGTCCATGCAAGATTGCGAACTGAACTACTAATTTAGAGCTCAATAAGTACATTGCACATTTATTTTGGTCTGGAGCCTATAAGCTAATTTGTTACTAGTAAAAGTTTGAAGAGTGAGCTGGTTGATGCATGACGACTCTAACAAAGTTCCACGGTTCCCAGTTCAGTCCCCAGCTCAGGTGCTGTGCATCTGACGTGGAATTTCACAAGTTTTCCCATGTCCAACATGTGGGTTTCCTCTGGGTTCTTGGGTTTCCTCCCACCTCCCAAAAACATGCCAGTAGGTGGATTGGCTATGCTAAATTACCCCTAGGTGTGAATGAGTGCCATTCAGGATGTATTCCTGTATATTCCTTGTGTCCGGTGCCAAGGCTGGGATAAGTTTCCAGAAAAGAACTGAAGCAAGACAATTTATTCTACTGTTTTCCCTTAAATTTGAGGCTTATGAACAGCAGATGTCGCCACTACACCATTTTCTCCATAAGAAACATTAAGTGAAGTGACTTGTGGCCAAGTATGGTGACCCATACTCGGAATTTGTGCTCTGCATTTAACCCATCCACACACAGTAGTGAACACACACATGGAGCAGTGGGCAGCCTTTTTTGCTGCGGCACCCGGGGAGCAGTTGGGGGTTCGGTGCCTTGCTCAAGGGTCTCACCTCTGTCGTGGTATTGAGGGTGGGAGAGAGCGCTGGTCATTCACCCCCCCCCACCTACAATCCCTGCTGGACCCGAGACTCAAACCCACAACCTTCAGGTTCACCTTCGGGTTGCAAGTCCGACTCTCTATCCAATAGGCCACGACTGCCCCCTAACATGAAATGTCCTGGAAATGTTTAGGCATTGTATGGAGGATGATGATTACAGGAATGTGGCTAGCTTGTTAAATTTGATTACATTAAAGCCTTTTGTAATTACTTGCATAGCCACTGTGTAGCCCATGCACACTAACCCTAATGCGTATGACGTCATGCAATATGTTGCAATAATAATAATAATAATAATAATAATAATAATAATAATAATAATTGTCAAATAATCGTTATCACTGGTCGGTCACTTCACTGGACAGGAATGTGATGCAAAAACAGACTTAAAAATAATTGAGTCTCATTTGATTCACTTTCCTTTCATGGATAAAAATCCATCCATCCATTTTCTACACTGCTTATCCTACACAGGGTCTTAGGAGAGCCTGGAGCCTATCTCAGGGAACTTGGGGCATGAGGCAGGGGACAATTGGACAATTTAGAAATGCCAATCAGACTACACATGTCTTTGGACTCTGGGAAGAAACCAGAGTACCCAGAGAAAACCCCCAAAGCATGGGGAGAACATGGAAACTCCACACACACAGGGCAGAGGCAGGACTTGAACCCCTAACCCCAGAGGTGCGAGGCAACAGTGCTAACTACTGAACCACTGAGCCTCCTAGGGATAAATATATTGGAGGATATTTTGATGATCAGGCACATAATAAACCTTACATTTTAAAAAAGTAACCTCTGGGTACTAAGGTTATGAGCGATGGAACATTTAGGGTTTGGCATTTAGCTACAGAGATCAGTTTCCCCATGGTGTATAAAGAAAGTGTGTGTGTGTGTGTTTGTGTGTGTGTGAAAAGGAAAATTGGTACGTGGTTGAACAGTGTGTCGTTGTTTATACACTCTGGAGGGGAACTGCTGAATAGTTGGAGTGATCAACAGCTGTACTTGCGCCTCTATAGCGCCGCTGTTCTAAATGCCGAGGGCGGGACCTGAAAGCAGGGTTGCCAGATCGGGTAATTTCAACTCTAACTATTATAAGGAGTGAGAGGGTTAAACATTCGACTAGTAAAGAAAGTACACCTAATACATCTAGATCATATCTAGTTAGTATTAGCTGTAATTTAATAAAAAAATAGAAACCTAGTATGTTCATTTGAAACTATTGTCAACATAGTCTAATGTATAATTAAATCATATCTAAGTTCTTATAATGTTGTTATCATACTTAAAGCAACGTATTAAAATCATTATTTTCTCAAACATTGCTCTAGTGAGTTGTGCGCGTTTTAAACTTCTACTGAAAAGCGAGATTTGAACCCAATCTGGCAACCCGGGCTGCCATCGGCTGCAGTCTTGGGACAAGCGCGTCTCACATAGCACTCTCAAACTACAGAAGACAAACCCTAATATCATGTCATGCAATGATCGTCTTCAGCATTTTTATCAGACATTCAGACTGACAGACACTGACACGAGCTGTTTCTAGAAGAAGTGTAAATCTGGGATTTACTGATGATCTTGGATCACATGTCGGAGAAGAAGGGAGATATAACGGCCATGTAGGCAAAGACACAGAGCTCAGTCATGGTAAGAGCCTCAGGCGCAAATTCACTCCTTCAGCTTTTCTATAAGCAGAGATATGTTTGTTTTTATTTACGAGCCATGCATGCATATGACCTGATCTGCTTTGTTTTGCTTTTGTACCCTTTCTATGTATTTGCATCTAAATATTTTTCTTTTCTTTTTTTTTTTCCATTTTAATCCCTCTTTTGTACAGAATGAACAACTTCCATTAAAAAGCATCTGTTCTGATTCAGACTTCCTGTTCTTATCTCTAAAGCAAATTTGTTTGAAGAGTTGGAATGTGGTTGTTGCTGAGGGAAATCCCCTCTTATGGCACTGAGGAAATTTCCTAAAATTGCATTTAAGCTGCAAGCTGTACTGTAGTTTTATTAATGGATGATAACTTTGATATCAATTCAGTAACAATGCAATCATATAAGTTTCAGATTTTTCATAGGCTGTAGTTTGTAGTGGGTTCGTATTACACTTGTACACTGCATGAAGTAGAGAAGTTCTATTAAATCTAATGCAAAGTAAATTATTTCTTATTCATTATGCATGATGTTTGAATAAAAGGTGTAAAGGAATGCCAGGAAAGACAGTAAATCAATGTTTTTCAGTATAAGCAAGTATACCTAAATAAACTGATGTACTCAGAGCCCCACTGTCACGCGGGACTATGAGGGAAGCTGTCCCAGGTCCAGGAGAATTTAGTAGTCCAGAATAGACATGCAGAATAGTACTGTCTGAAATGCTTTTATTTAATAAAAATGATAGGCTATTCATCATTTGCAACTCATCGGATAAGTTGTGAATACCCTTTTTGTAAAAAAACATTTTGTAAAACAGTTTGGTCTGCTATGTTTTCACAGTAACAGCTTCTCTGCCCACTGAAACTATCATGGCTAATTACAGACATCTGGCTATTAGTTACTTTCAATAATGCAAGTTTGCTAAAATTTCACATAAGAAAAGAAATAAGTGTAAGCAAACAGAATGAAATCTAGTTTGCATTAATCACAAGCCTGGGGGTACCTAATAAACTGGCAACTCATTGTAACTATATACATATAGAATATTTCTTCAGATATAACAATATAGTAACCTAATAAACTCTAAATTTGCTGGAAGTACCTTTTAATTGTAGATATTTTGGACTTTTTAATTCGCTGTCCAAAATGACCAAATAATGCATAATATGCTTTAAGATGATTAACTGAACAATAAACTGAGAGAAAAAATAACGAATGAAGCATTTTGGCATGTGCTGTTATAAGAAAATAATCAATGATGATGATGGACCCCAGTGTGAAGTGAACATACCATTACCACCTCTAAGTATTTTCCTATAACAGCACACCCTGAAGTGTGTTATTCCTCTACCACAGTAATTTGTCAATAATAATTTCTTTATTTATTATATTTTTTAGCTGTTTATAGTTACGCTTAATGTCCGATAAACAAGTCACTTATTCACTGTAAGTACATTTAATCAGATCATTTTCGAAGGATATTTTTGAAAGACATGAGACTACTTAAGCAAAAGCAGTGCAGGTTGTTAGGTCTACAGATGCTTCTGCCATCTTATTTGTTTGTTGGGCTGGCAAGATCAGGAAGCAGTTATGATCGGTGGACTCTGGCTGTAGCAAACTAACATGCATGGATGAGATTGGTTAATAACAAACCACAATAAAACAAGCTGCTGTTTTAACCTTTAATACAAAATCCCTGTGCGGTTTTAATTATCACGAAAGCTAAGAAAGAGACACCGAGCTGCATATGGAGAGGGAAAAGGCAGCACACAATTTGAGTTTGTGCAGACAAAACAAGCTCTATAATGGTGAAGCCAGCATTTGGTGTGTGGGACTGGGTGGAGTAGTTTGGCAAAGAGAGGGACAGAGAAAGGGAGGGAGAGAAAGAGGCCCACTTTATTTTGGGAGACGTAAAGAGCCATGGTGATGGTAAGGGTGATGCTGCATTTTCCACATTGGAAACGTAGAAAGAGAGAGAAGGGAGGATGGGAAAATGAGAACGAGAGACATAAGGAGAGGGAAAGAAAGGGGAAGTGAGAGAGAGAGATTTTTTTAGTTGGAAGAGGTGTGAGATGGAAAACCCCTGCACACAGACAATAAGTGCATGTATGCTGTTTGAAGCTTGAATATGGCATGTACCAAAAAATCATCATGCTGAATGATAGCAAAACAACTTGTTTGCATTAGCATATTTCAGATACAACCTAGAAAATTCTACCTAAAAAAGTAATTCAACCTAGAAAAGTTAAAACTCATGTTTACAAAAACGAATGTTGGTGTAACTGATGGGAAAGCACAACTGATGGAAAAAAAACAGAGCATCTTGTTGATCCCTCTGTTTTCCCACGCCCTTTCTCTGTCTAGTTCTCTTTCTCTTGGGTCTGCATTCTATCATACTGCTCCTTGCTATTTTCTTCTCCTTTTCTTCCACTGCTGGCTTGGACTCTCCCTCACTCTCTCTTTTCTGTACTGTGTCTGTTTAGAGGAGGTCTCCAGACTTTTCCGGTAGAAGCTGCACACTTTTAGGCTGGAGAGAAAGAGAGGAAGTTGAGAGGAAAGAGAGGAAGAGCAGAAACCTCCTTTATATACACACCCTAATGGACAGAGTGCTAGGTCACACACACATACTTACCACCCTGCATACAATATTTCCTTGCTAGGAGCTCAATCAGACACGAGAACACCATGCACTGGTCCAACAAATTAGAAGAAAAATTCTGATGAAAATATATGTACTCAAATATCAAACAAATGACAGAAATACTTAAAAATCTCTTCAGAGGTCTATGATTGATGTATAAAATCCATCCATATTTTGGATATTGGTATTTGCCCACCAAGTTAGATACAGTCTGGGAAAAAAATAAGTACACCCTTCCACAATTGTTAAGAACGTAATTAGCAGCCAGGTGTTACTAATGAAATGCACAAAATGAGTTAATCATCAAGAAGTATGACTAGCTCTATATAAGTAGATGTTCTATAAAAGCAGATGGTGTTCTGGAGCACTCAAATGTGTGTCTACATCATGCCAAGAAGAAAGGACATTAGCCATGACCTAAGAGAATTCATTGTTGATGCTCATCAATCTGGAAAGGGTTATAAGGCCATCTCCAAACAATTTGAAATTCACAATTCTTCAGTGAGAAGTATTATTTACAAATGGAGAGCCCTCACGACAGTTGCCAGGAGTGGGCGTCCTAGCAAATTCAGTCCAAGGTCAGACTATTTAATGCTCAGAGTTGGTGGTGGATAGGTGATGATTTGGGTTTGTTTTGCAGCCACAGGACCAACCAAAATTATTTGGACAAATTTGTAATGTTTGTAAATTGTCATTTTTAATATTTGGTTGCAAATCCTTTGCAGTCAATGACTGCCTGAAGCCTGGAACTCATAGACATCACCAGATGCTGGGGTTCTTCCCAGGTGATGCTCTGCTAAGCTTTTACCTTAGCTCCTGCTTCTACTTCCTGCTTGCACTTGGGGCATTTTAAGCAAGTGAAATGCATGCTCAGTTGGATTCAGGTCATGTGATTGATTTGGCCATTCCAGAACATTCCACTCCTTTGCCTTAAAAAAAGTAAGTCTTTTGTTGCTCTCAAAGTATGCTTCAGGTCGTTGTCCAGCTGCACTGTGAAGCGCCGTCCAATGTTTTGAAGAATTTGGCTGAATCTGAGCAGAGATATATATAGCCCTATACACTTAGGCATTCATCCCTCTGCTTTCATCAGCAGTCACATCGTCAATAAATACAAGGGAACCAGTTCCATTAGTAGCCATACATGCTCACACCATAAGATGGTATGCTTTGGATCATGAGCAATTCCTTCACTTTTATATATTCTTCTCTTCCCATCATTCTGGTACAAGTTGATTTTTGTCTCATCTGTCTATAGGATGTTGTTCCAGAACTGTATGGCTTTTTTTTTTTTTTTTTTTGCAAATTCTAAATTGGTTTTTGAGGCTTCCCCATGGTTTACATCTTGTGGTAAACCCTCTGTATTTGTTCTGGTGAAGTCTTCTTTTGATTGTTGACTTTGACACAGATATGCCTACCTCCTGGAGGGTGTTCTTGATCAGACCAACTGTTGTGAAGGTGTTTTTGTTCACCAGGAAAATAATTTTTCTGTCATCGACCACAGTTATTTTCTGTGGTCTTCTGGGACTTTTGGTGTTCCTGAGCTCTTTCTTTTTAAGAATGCACAAAATAGTTGATTTGGCCACACCAAATGTTTTTGTTATCTCTCTGTTGGGTTTCGTTTAATTTTTTTAAAAAAATTTCAGCCTAATGTTGGCGTGCTTCATTGGCAGTGACAGCACTTTGGACTTCATATTGAGAGTTAACAGCGTTAACACATAAAAATTGTTAAAATATGTTCACTAGATTTAGAAGTAAGTACCCTCAAGTTAAACATGAAAGTCTATACTTTGAAGTCATAATTTATTTCCACACCAATTTATTATAGCAGAGAGATAATACAGTATAACAATAACTTTGCGAATATCTAACCCTCAACCTGACTATTTATTAATAGAGTACTCTCTGCACTTTCAGCCTATTGAATAAGTTGTTTTGAGCTTTTAAAAGGCACTTTTGTGTCAAAGGGGACACATGACAAATTATTGTCCCGCTCAATGCCGATCTGACTGTTTATCATTCAACTTGAAAAATGCAGTGGCAGTAAAACTAACAACTCAAACAGAGGAGCCATTTCAACCACAAAGCTCAAGCAAAATACAATGCACATTGCATGAAAAGGGCAATAGCTCTCTAGAGAATATTTTTTTCTATTTTGCTTTCTCTTTCAGCACAAAATAAAATTGAAGCAGGTAAAATATATGTGGTGGTCGTGGTCTGGATAAACCCTACATATGGTCAAATTATGTTTTTTATATTATGTTTTCTTCATAATGTATGTATCTGGGGAAAAAAAAAAAAAAAAAAGGAGAGTTTAAGCATATTAAACGCTGGTAACTCCAGGCCACCACAAAAAAAAAAAAAAAAAAAAAAAAGAAACACATACAGTAGGAAAAAATTATTTTCTTACTGAAATGATGATTTAAAAAAAATCTAATTATTGGTAATGCATAAACAGTATTTATATATAGCACTTACTATTGCTGTTTAGTGTAGAAATAATCATTAAACTTAATGGATGCAGGTTTGGATCAAGTAATAATAGCAGTAATCAATAGGTCAGATTTCCTCATAACACTTACATAAGATATCAGACAATTTCATCAGTACTTAATACTAGACTAATAATATCAAAATAAATTTTGCAACTGTGTCTCATGCCCTAGTCATTTCAAGCGTTTCCCCTTTCTCTTCCTTTCGAGCGATTCAGCAGACTGTACAGTCTGATTCCAGCAGAAACAATGTGATCCAGAGACAATCCAAGGAAACTCCAGTTATATGGTGGTGTGTCTTTAAGCTGTTGAGTCCAGCACATAGTTTGGTGTGCTTGTTTTGTCTGCCACAGTGCTGGTAGTTGTGTGCCCACATACAGAAGGCCTTTGTGCAGAGGCTGAGTTATCAAGCACTGTGAAAAGAGTGAACACAGAGCAAGCGTCAGAGACTGCAGATTCCTATATGTATGCACATCCCAGATACAAGACAAATTTCAAGACGCATCACAGCATTGATATAACATATATATTTTGCTGCCTTTCTTGAAATCCAGTTTCAATACAAAAACAATATTGATTAACTGTTAGACATAACCATACTACTGGCTTTTATATTCAATTCTTGATTCTAATTGAAGTTGTCTAATACATTTAGTCATCTAATACATACATTTTTTTAACGGATTAAAAAATTTGCATAGGTCTTTGTGTGAGGACTTAGCATTTACTTAACATTTATGTAAGGAGTCTCCAGTGTCAGTGGTTTGTAATAGTGAGAAGAAAGCTGTGCCTTTAAAATTTATGACATGGGAAAGTATTTAGGACAAAGGGATTTGCAGTTGCTCAGTAACAGAGTTACATTTTTTTTCCTCTTATTAACTTCAAGAGAGAGAAAAAAATAGGCTTGTGCTGCTATAATATAAGTAATAACAGGATGTATTAAATGTAATTTAATTAAATGTAATTAAATGTAACTATGAACAGATAGAAAGTATAGTGCGTCTTACTTTAATAAATAGAATATTTTGCAGGTGGTAAATTGCTGTGGTATAAGAGGAATAATACGTGTCACTATAGGAAAATAATCAACTTTGGGGTGGTAACAGTAACTGTGCCTCATGTCGGGCTGCATCACACATTGATTATTTTCCTATAGCAGCATGCTAACTTACACCGAATTGGAAAATAATGATATCATCTTGTTTGAGAAAGATGTGTGGCAGTCTGCGAAAACCCTTTGGAAATTATTGTGGATCAGTTCTGGAAATGGTCAAAATGAGTCAGAAGAAGTCACAAAAAAGTCAGGTTTTGACCAAAATTCAGTTTTTCTGCCAGTAATACACATTGATATCTGTTTTTTAAGAAAACATAAATATATTTTAGGAAAACAATGTGTAAACATTTTTATATATGCTACTTTCTAACCTTGTTTTGGCAGTCACTCTGCCTAAAGATGTCTAAAACCTTGCTAGCTAAGTGAGCTAAGTGTGATGTTCTCACGATTTGATCAAGTTTTGCTTTGCTATATGCCACAGCGAAATGCACATAAGCCAAATCAATTCAGTTCAGAAATCAGATTTCACCTGAAACTTACACTCTGTTCACTCTTGGACAAAGTTTTTAATATGTTTAAATTGCCTAATAAATATACATTATTACAAATAAATTTAATCAACAGAAAAGAACTGACTGAGTTAATCAGGGATTATTTCCCCACTAATGTTAGCCTGAAGAGACGATGATGAGGCTTGTGTTTAAATGCAGCGAGTGAGTTTTGCCTGATGAAACAGAGACTGATGTGAAAGATGCTGATAAGTGAGAACTCATTTCCTATTATAAGTCTTTAGAATTTGGCAGTTTATCCATAAGTAGATTAGGTTATAAATGTTGAGGTAGGCCGAGTGTCTTGGAATGAAATGTTTAAATGTGTTTTTACATTGTTGGAGGTAACCAGACTTTAAAATACTAGAACTTTATGCTAAAATGCTAGAAACCTCTTCTTTTTTTTTAAACTTTTTATTGAGTTACATAAAAAAAAAAAAAACCTTATTACAGTTCAGGAAACCTGTTGTTTTTATAACTATATATAGTAGAAAATGTCAAAACTTGACCATGTGAATGGTTTTTCCAGGCTCCCACAAATGTAATTCAACAAAACTTTATTAGCTTTTCATGACTGATTATATAAAACCAGTACTCAGTAGTGGACACAGATGTTTGGACCCTTCTTATGTTCAGTTTAAGCTGTTATTTTGTTAATTAAACTATGGGAAAGCCAGCAGTCTCTTTACTTACCTTTACAGTAAGGGTAATAACAGTCAGCTGGATTTCTACATGGCCACATGGCATATGGTTCTATTCTTACTGTACTGACATGTATGGCTAGTAATCTGATCAGTTCAGACCAAAACAAGAAACAAGACAAAACAAACTATGCTTATAATGTGCTGTGCCTCACTGTTTAGGCCACATTTTAGCCTCCATACTGCCCTCATCTTTCTCTCCCTCTCCTTTTACTTTCTTTCCTACCACTTTCCTCTTAGAATTTGTTTTTCTTTTCCTCTCTTCCCACTAGTTCTTGGCCTTGCATAAAACACTCTGTTCCTGGCCCGTTTTCCCCAGTCATCCCTCACTTTTTTTTTCCACCCCCTCTTTTCCCGTTGCTCGTTTTCTGACCTGCCCGCCAAGACTCCACTAGAACTCCATACTTTTTCAGAATATCTCTCACTGTAATTATTGTCAGATGATCTTTGAGTGAGAGGAAGAGATGAATAGAGCAGAGGAGAGTGCGGAGCTGAGGGAAGTGGGGAGAAGTAAAAATAATAAAAGAGGAAGAACGTTGGAAAAAGTGAGAAAACATTTTGAGTTGCTGTGACAACTGTGCTGTCAGGAAATAAGAGAAAAGCCACACATTGCACGAAGGCTAGAGTTTGCAGGTGTTTTCTGGAGTTTTTATGTGGGCAGTGTGTGTGTGTGTGTGTGTGTTTATGTTTTGATGAGAGGGTTTAAAGGTCAGTGTAACTGCTTGAAAGAGCACAACAACCATTTGGCCTCCAGGAAGTTTTTGACAGCCCCTGGAACGCACAACAGGAAACTGTGTCTGTATGTGAGACGAACAAGCTGCCATCATTCTCTCTCTCTCTCTCTCCCTCTATCTCAAAGTGAATGTCAGTTAGTGTAATATTTAACATAACATGCAACATTTTGTTCATATACCTAATATTTTTTAATCTTCATTTTCTTGTTCGCTTTATCCCAGGGTTCGGAGGCGGTGGAGGACTGTGTGCAGGGGGCGCTCTCCTCCCTCTATCCCCCATTTGAGAGCACTGCACCCCCTCTTCTATCCCAGGTCAGTGGTTCTCTCAGGGACTCCATGGTTGTGGAAATTCTGGAACCATCACAGGAAATTACATTTCATTTTTTTCCACACCTGGAAAAGTATTGGAAAAAGAATTTTAAAAATCAAGTGTTGGAAAAATCATGCAATTTTTCATTAGCGCCAGTATTATCAACGCACTTTAAAGTAGATAGTTCTGGTATAACATCAAATAGAACTGCAGGAGTTGATTAAGAATACAGATGTGCAGTTTAGGCGTCCAAAGAATGAATTCAATACATCTGCTCTAAATCATGCAATGTTTTACATTTTATATCTTCTTTTCTTCTTCTTAGTACCATTTTTACGATATCAGTTGTCTGTGTGTGTCTTCAGGTTTTTTCTGTATTGGAGTCCACCTATCAGCATGACAGTTTAAGGTATCTGCTGGATTTCTTCATCCCGGCCAAACATCTTCTACACAGACTCCAGCAGCATGCTTGTGTAAGTATGCACACTCACCCAACAATAGTAAATTGCTTCATTCATATAGCAAAGGGCTGCTTAAATTCAGTTTTAGTAGAAAGAGTCACCACATCAGCACTTTGGAACAGTATGTTTTTGCCAAAGGAGAGTTTTCAGGACAGAGGACTTTCCGGTTTCTCTGCAATTTTTGTCTAAAATAACGAGAGAAAAAAAATGAGTCTGGAGAGGGAACGACTGTTTATAGCTGCGTGACGTAAATGATAACAGGAACTAATTTGTCTTGTGGACGTTCCACAACAAAATGTAACTAAAACAGTCATTCACTGACAAATAAATAAATGTAATCATTGGCAAATTGCTGCAGTATAAGAGGAATAAAACACGTTGGGGCGTGCTGTTATAAGGATATAATCAATGACTGTCCTGTTTCATTCATTAAACATAATGTATATGCTGTCTCATTCACAAAGTCGCTTATTCACTCATTGAATCCTGATGTGGTTTTCTTGTAAGCCGCATATTCTCTCTTCTCTCTGTCTGTATTTTCAGATATTCACTCTGTGATCATTCATGGTAATGTTTTAAACAGTGTGTCTTACTCAACAACATACTGATATACATTCTTACACTAAACATACACATATTTTTCCTCATGCTTTCACACAGATACACACACACACCACTGTATGATTACATATGAGTATATTTTATTCATTCATACACCAAAATTCTCTCACACACATTTTCTGCTGGCTCTGTTTTCATTGTCGCTATGAGGAACTGACTGGGACACGAGCTATGAGTCATGCTATAATTCTTACCATATGTGTGTCTAAGAGAGAAGGGGGTGGTGAAGGAAAGGGGGCTTGGCTGCTACTTGTGTGAGAAAGAAGTTAAAAAGGGAAAAGGGAGCAAAAAGAGAATGAGAGAGAGAGAGGAGTCTGGGGCTATAGAGGATTTATTGAGAAATAGGGGGAGGGATAAAGTAACAGAATACTAAGGCACACATTGAGAAAGTGGGACTGAGGCGCTGAGGCAGATAGAGAGTGTAGTAGAGGAAACTTAATAGATGGATTCAAATAAAATGACTATTGAAGTGGAAAGTTTCCACTGAATATTTTTTTTTATGTCTCACAAAATGACTAAGAAAGAATGATATAAAATACAGCTCTAAAGAGAAGGGTGGAGTTGGACAGAAGAAGACAGAGGGAAGAGTAAATGAAAGTGGAGCTGTGTGTGTTCCATAATATAATTTGGTCTTATGAGTGTGTGAAATGACGGAGAAGGTTGGAGAGCAGGGGAGTATGTCACTGGATAATTAAACTTGAAGTAAACTGAGAATCCAGCAGAACTTAGGTTGCTTATAGTGATTGAAGAGAAGGATCTTTAACAGGACACAAGAATGGAGAAAAGGTGGATGATGGGTCATAATGGTAATGATGTTAGGTGAATTTAGCTTTGGGACACAAGAGCTTGTTTTATTTGTGGTTATTTTTTGAGTGCTGGGTTCTCGCTTTTAAAAAGTTTCTCCTGGTAAACTGGTTCAAAGCAAATTTACTGGAAAGTAAGATGGAACAAAAAGTTGAAGATGCACTAAATCTCTAAATGTGTCTATTAAACATGTGCTGATATTTCTGGTGGGTCCAGAACCATATTTCTCACCACTTATATTTTTCGAACATGATTAAATTATGTTCCATGGTGTTAAAAGGTTTACTTTTTACTGAAATAGTATAGTAAGTATAGTATAAATAGTATAGTAATAGTAATACTATAAAAAAAGATGATTATACATATCCAGAGAGTAAATTTTTTAAATTATTGATTAAAAAAACAGGAATTCTTGGTAGTGGACTCAAACATTTGAAAGCCAGTTTTGTTACAGCACTCTCTCTTTTTCAGTCTCAGTATTTGGGCTGTTTGTTCCTGCACTCGGGTTGGCCTCTGTGTTTGGGCGAGAAGGTGGTGGTCCAGCTTTCTACTCTTGACTGGAGGCTCTTAAGAAGCAATGACTTCTACCTGCAAGTGGTGCCATTCTCCACGCGCTGTCCCCGCCTGGCCCTCAAGTGTCTAGCTTTGGGTGGCCGCAATGTCCAGGAGGTCCTGGTTCCCGAATCCCAGCACCCTCTGGTGTTTACAGCAGAGTGGCTGCACTGCATCAACAAGGAACGTGGTTGCAAGAGAGAAGGTGAGCTTGATAGCTTGATATTTGTATAGTTACATATTTACATTTACATTTACATAAGGTTAGAACATATGTACATGCAAAGTTAAACATTTGCTTTCATGATATTTCTTTATATTAATTCATTCTTAATATTCTTTTGAATCTAAAACAACTCATCTCTGTTACAGATTAGCACCCGTTTAAACTGAATCAAAAACTTAATTTACTTGAACTGATTGCTGTAATGGACATTAAAGCTGTGAAATTCTTTTGAAGTTAATGATCATATTGGAATTACTTAAAACATGTGTTCCCTACAACAGATTGACCACAAAATATTTAAAATGCCGATGGGAGTGAAAACCACCTGATTTTAAACACTATCTCTGGAACTTAGATCATGGGTAGACAATACTCTGGAAGTAGAAAAAAAATAATACATAGTTCCTTGCTACTCGTCTTCTCTGAGTTTATCAGTGGACTGCTAATGCACTTTTCCTGTATATATAGCCGCCTAGTGTACAGATATCAATGGTACACTAGTTGCTTTTTCTCTCAAGCTATTCATATTTTGAAGCATTTATCACCATCTGGTGTATGCACGTGGGTATAAACGGTATATACTGTTTATACTGTATATACCGTATAGCTACGAGTATAAATGGTATAAACAGTCACTTTGAGCTCCCAAGGACCCTGTAAGAATGCAGGATTTTTAAATAATTATAGTAATATATTTTGCTGGTAAGGGACAGTGTGTTCATGGTTGCTACCATTTGCAAGGGCCCCCCATCTGGTCAGCAACTTACAACCAAGTAGGATGTCACTTAGGGACACCAAAGAATCAGTCCTGAGTGTATGGATAGCTGCAATATACTAATTGGGTTTTCCTCCAAGTGATGCCTCGGAATGTTTGGGATCAGTCAGTCAGTTACTCAGTTAATTTTATGTTGGCAACTGTTTGGTACATGAGACTAAATGGTTAAAGCATTGTGTTTTAGTTTCTCTTCCTTCTAGAAAGCAAATTATTTGATTGACTTTTTAGAAAGCCAATCACTTCATTTTCTTTTGTTTTTTTCTTTTTTTTCAGGTGGAGGTGGTTTAGATACTTGTCTGGTTAGTACTTCTGATGGAGTGGTACGTATTCCGTGGGATGAGGTTGTTTACCCAAAATTGCTACACAACCCCACTGACATGGAGCTTCCTTCCACACATCCCCCTGCCCTTGACTACCTTTCTCCAAAGACGGGGAGTCTGGGATGGTGCTCTTCCTCTGGAGATCCTGACACCTGGTCCTGGGATGAAGAGGATGATCTTCCTCCAGATGGCGATGAGGCTGATATTGACTCTACGCTGCGCCGCCTCAGACAGGCCAGTGACGGATGTGGGGATTATGTGGAGCTTCTGGAACCTCGAGGAGGTCCGGATGGTGGCACTGATTCCAAGCAGCGCTACTTGGAGATGCATGGGATCTGCAAGACCAAAACTTTGCCGCTGTGCAGGCGAAGCAAGGCAATTCGAATTCGGCGGGGTAAGGCCTGGGGGTACGCGAAGACCGAGATTAGTGGAAGGACAGGGAGCTTACGTAGGAGGGACAGCAACAGCAGCGGGAAGAATAGTGGAGGTGCTCGCAAGGATTCGGTCAACTCTAGACCCCCACCTCGAGTCATTGATTTGGTCCGAGACAGACAGCTATCCCCTCAGTGCATTCAGGACTCAGATGAAGGTGGTGGAGATGCAGTAGTCTTGGATAACCGGGACCTTTATTTAGAGGGTCCATCCAAGGAGAGAAGACCTGGAGTGGGTGAGGAGAGGAAGGGAGCTGGAAGCACGCTACCCTGGGAAGAGCGCCATAGAGGAAGGGCCAGCAGTAGTGAGCTGAGCTCTAGAAGTAAATATATCAATGAAATAGACACTCATACTACAGGAACTATAGGGGCGGACCAATCAGATCAGGATCAAGGATTCCACTCAGACTGTGTTTTTGAAGATGATAAGTCATTGGCTGAAGGTGAAACACTGGCTAATGCAACAGCAGGTGTAAATAGTGTGTCTGATTTTAGCAGACATTTGGCTAACAGATCGAAAGCAAAGCTTAACACACAACCAGATTCATCTCAAAACAGGGAGTTAAACTCCTCCCACAATGATCAAAACACAACCAAAAACTCAGGAAACTCCAAAGGACAAAAAGGAAAATGTAACGAACATAGGAAACCAGAAAAAAATCTCTCTCAGTCGGGTACTGACAACATTGCTGGTGAAAGGCAAGTTGGGAAATTGGAGGAACGTGTGTGCCCCAAGGGAAAGGATGTCAAAGTGGGAGGATTTCGAGCACCCAGGTATAACATCACCAGAGGTGGGTAGAGTAGGCAAAATATACTTGAGTAAAAGTATTTTTACTCTAAAGAGTGAAATGTAAAAAAGAATATATCCTCCATAATCAACCTGAGAATGAGATATGGAAATATGAGAAAAAGTTTCAAAAATATTTATTTTATTTGTTTAAAAATACTTCAGTGACCGAGTTGCCATTTTAAATCACAGCTCATACAATATGAAGTGATACTCTATAAATCCATTTTATTCTTTTTGAAAAACTAATGGGCTACTGAAAAATTTGATTATGCTCAAAAGGTACATACTATTAGCAAAGTGATAAGGAGTTTTGTTATAGAACTTGATAAATATAATGTAAAATAAATGTAATATAAAAATGTTACTAGAAGTATGTAATACAAATGAAACAGTAAAAAAACTAAAACAACAAAACATGATCACCCAAAACATGACAATTATATTAAAGGTTTAATTAGTTACTACCCACCTCTGAATATTACACAAGCATGGGTCCACCTATAACCTGTTTCGTTTATCACATTATTATTATTATTGTTGTTGTTGTTTTTCATTAATAATAATTATAGTTACATATGTATATGCCACTTCTTTTCCTGTTTTCTGACTGTATGTGTCAGTTGTGTCTTTTTTTTAACTCGACTTTTAAGAAGTACTCTGGGAAGTGTATAGCCCGAAGTTGGGCAATGAGGCCTGGGGTGCAGTTGGCATTCCAATTCATCCCAAAGGTGTTCAGTGGGTTTGAGGTCAGGGCTCTGTGCAGACCACTCGAATTCTTCCACTCCAACCTTGGCAAACCATATCTTCATGGACCTTGGTTTGTGCACAGAGGCACTGTCATGTTGGAACATGTTAGGGCAGCTTAGTTCCAGTTAAGGGAAATTTTAATGCTACAGCATACAAAGATATCTTATATAATTGTGTGCTTCCAATTTGTGGCAACAGTTTGGGGAAGGCTCACATAGGAGAGTGATGGGTTAGGGTTAGGGTAAAAGTATAGTATTGTGTAATTATTTAATGGCTTTTTTGTTTTTCATTTGCTTATAGGAGAAGGAGGAAAGCTAAAGGGGGAAAAGGGAAGGGCAAATCTGGTGGCCGTGGCAATCCTAAAAACAAGGAAGACCCCAGTTCATCAAAGGGTCAGAAGAAAGCAAGCCAAATAGCTGAAACATCTGATTCACCGGCTAAATCACCTCTCTTCAAAGATAGCCATTCAGATGAGGGTAAAAATACAGTAAAGAAGCTAGCGAATGGTCATGAAGCAGAGCCTAAATCTGCTGATGGGACTGGAGGTTTGTTGGATTCCAAAAACTCACAGGGTTGTTGTCATAGATTTGTGCTTGCAGTACCTCACATTTTGTCTGTTAATTGGCAGAAAAACAAACAGAAGGCCAACCAGAAATCTTCCCAGATGCTAAGACTCAATCAGGCGCAGCTTTACCTGATAATTCACCAGAAGAGACAGTACCATCAGCACCTTCTGACCACTCAAAGGCACCATCTCCAAAAGCCCCTCCTCTGCTTAGAGATTTGAATGAAGAGCTGCTCCAGTCAGGAAAGTTCATACTCACAGGTAAAATGCGTAACATATATAGAATATGATCTAGTTTCCAATCTGCTGTCTTTGATCT
This sequence comes from Pangasianodon hypophthalmus, assembly GCF_027358585.1. NCBI lineage: Eukaryota > Metazoa > Chordata > Actinopteri > Siluriformes > Pangasiidae > Pangasianodon > Pangasianodon hypophthalmus. The sequence goes on along the minus strand of NC_069737.1, from coordinate 7,745,974 downwards.
TAAACTCCCATCGTTCTTTATCTGTGTGAAGGTACTGTGGATAGACTCGGACGTGGGTTAGTTATTACAGAAACGCACGTTCCTGAGGAGGGTCATTGTCTCAATGACATTGTGCAGCTGTTATCCTGTTATTATACCATTACCAGGTAACTTCAACATATATGGCATTCAAATACCTTTGAAAGGTTAATGTATCCAAAAATACTATGATGATGATGATGAATTAAGACTAGTGAAGTTATACTAAACATAGTCAATGTTTTTATATTGACATACTCACTGTTTTCTTTGGTTAGACCATATACAATTTGAATCCAGTCTGCTGTAAACTCATGAAAAATTCTAAAAGAAATGCAAACATACAACCAAAAAGACCTTTGGAGGAAAATCTAATTTAAACAATCTTCTTTTTTTTTTTTTTGGTTTAAATTAAAAATGGTTTAAATAAAATCTTTGGCTGAACCATTCCTTTAAGAGTTATTAATCTCTTTGGAGGGGAAGATATAGCACAGACTAGTAGTAGTATACTTTATTGTCCTCGAGAGGAAAATTGTTGTGGACTACTAGTAGTGGGAGGAAGTGAATATTCAGTACACTATCAAGAATCTTATTATCCAATACACTGTGGTCTTGTGAGACCATAATACACGACTGAGAACTACTCCAGTATTGTGACAGAGACTTATGAGGCCTCAGGAGATTGTAAGACCAAGACCTGATTTTCTCATGGTCTTTAAAGCAAATACATTTACATAATACAACATAACCATATATTTTTTTTTTTTAGAAAAGTCTGTATAATCTGTATTCTCAAGGGTAGTTTCCCCCTTATCCCCAAATTTGTCCATTTGTGGGCATTAGTCCAGGACCCTTGTCTACACTGAGCTGACATTCCTAATTTGGAGTTAATTTTGAACTTTGAATTATTAGTTTTTTTGTTGTTGTTGTTTGTTTTTGTTTTTCAATATCAGACCTGCAGCCAGAGAAAAGGGCTTAACAGTGCTGGTGGACAGTAGGAAGGCTTCTCCTTCTGAGCTTTGCTTCTCTGCCTTGAGGTCATTCAAGGTGAGACATTGTGTTATTAAGATACAATTATTATTGTATATGTATATGTATATGTATGTATACACCTTTATGCATGTGTGTGTTCAGGCTCAGGAACCAGCAGGCCTTGGCTGTGTTCTCATTCTTACAGAGGAAGAGCAAGAATCAGCCCCATATAACCTGGATGGGATAGAGGTAGCTCATATAACTCTAGCTAGCATGATAATAACAATAAAAAAAATAACTACACACCAACAAATAAAAAATAACCCTAATTTTAGATCATTTAGAGTGAGCCACATAATGGGACCATGCGATTTTAAATTAGTCTTTCTCTTAAACTCATACAGGTACACACAGTAAAAGGAACTGGAGTCCTTCAGCAGTATGTGGATAGACAGCAGCTGACTAAAGAATTGGATGGAGACTTTGAGCACTCACATAATGACTGGTTATCCTTCAGACTGGTGAGAATTCCTCTATTTGTACATACTGACTGTTAAAAGAAACCAGCATAAAGCTGTTTATACATGTTCAAGAGATGACATTGTATGAAAGTGAGAAGTAATGTTTAATAATTTCATGTGGATAAGAACTCCTTTGAGAAAAACAATTTACCAGCCTCTGTAACTGCTAATTTGTCAGCAATCGCATTGAAAAAATGCATATGAAATTTCAGGGCACTTGGTTAATTTCACCTGGGGAACTAAAATTAGGTAGATGATTTAACACCAATTATACCACAGCACTGCTGAATTCTCAAATCTGATAGTAGTAGTTTTAGGTAGTTCCATCTGTAAGCCAAATCACAGGTCTATATTAATGTGCTCATTCTAATATATTATCGTTTCTATAGTAACAGTTAATTCACAGGGGTTTGTATGGCAGACACTCCACATAAACAGCTAAAAAATGGCTGATATGGTAATGGATATAATTTTTCTGTGCGATATTTATTTAAGATTTTTAGAAGAAGTCTCCAGTGCCAGTGCTTTCAATGGAACAGTCAGATGTAATGCTGTTCCTTTAAGTTTTAATTAGGATGATGGAGGGCTTTGCAGTTTCTTTAATGAATAAGAAATTGTTAGCATCAGCAAATTGTTGTGATATAAGAGGAATAAAGCACTTCAGGATGTGCTGTTGTACAGTATCAACTTCTGGATGAAAACAGCCCTCTGTTTCGCATGGGGCTTCATCATACCACCCAGCCACTGAGGATTTTTCTATAACAGCATGCCCTGTTATGTCTTATTCCTTACTTATTCAAGTGCACCACTTTGATTTGAGGACTTCCTGCATCAAGAGTTACACATTTAGAAACTGAATTTAGTATCATCAGCAAAAAAACACCCTTAAAATTACATATAACTTAACCCATGATATATATAATCCAGCAGCAGTACCTTATGAACTGTTCTTGGTTTCCTCTCCTTGTTTGTAGAGCCTGGAACAGTTGACTGAACGCTGTGAGAGTGTCCTCTCTCTATTGGAAGATGCACTAAAATCTATGGGCACAGAACCACTGCCTGACTGTGTTAAGGTAATGTAGTAATACATCTTGCAGTATAGAATTGTCTTAGTATTTTAGCATACAGTGCATTCACCAAGTATTCAAACCCTGTCCTCTTTTTTTTACATTACAGCCTTTTTTAAATGTGTTCGTATATATTTTCGTATATCAGTCTGCAAAAATGCTCCATACAAAAGGTGTGCATGTGCAGAGGCAAATGAGAATTGATTGCAACTAAGTGAGACTGATTGGTGGATTCTGAACTGATTGCTAATTATGGTAAACAGTTCAGTATTGTGGAGATGGCAACCTCTGAAGGCTGGATTATACGTGCTTTCAACGATGCGTACGCACATGCAAGATGGCCACCACATCGTGCTTTCAACGATGCGTACGCACATGCAAGATGGCCACCACAATTAAAGCTACATCTCAGTGCAATGCAATACCAGTGTAAATAGTGGGGACAGTATTGCACCATGTGACAGGGTGACCACAACTAACAAACCAAACTAGTGTTGTGTCTCAAAAATGTACTGTTCTAGACAATTATTGAGTAATAATACCAACTGGTTTCCCTATTATGTTTAGTGGTTGAATTTTAAAAACCTCTCAAGTAGTCTTCAGACCTGTTTTGCATACCCATCTTCTGGATTTTCTAACTCAGTAAATACTTTCGAACCTAAGGTCATCGTTTTCTATTTGAGATGCAGCTCATGACAACAATCATGATGACAGCAGAAAGTTTTAACAGAGCTTGTCATTCTGTTTAACATTGCTGTGCAAGAAGTCATTAAACATTTTACAGTTTAACTTGGAAACCAGATAGACAGGGATGTTTTGGCTCTGACATGCCATCTAGTGGATGTTGCTTTTAATTATCCAGATGTCCATAAGGTATGCAGGTGAGCATGTGAACAATGCCGCTTGGATTGCTGCAGCTTCTGCATGTGCGATTCATGACCTGTCAAATGACCTTTGCCTGTTTTGTATCCACTCCAGTCTGTACCACTAAGTGTTGAAAAGCACAAGCAGCTGATGACTGGTGTTCTGTCTGACCAACGGTTGACAGAGCTACAAAGACGGGGTGGGGCTTGGCTGGCTGGACTGGCTAATGGAACGTCCAGATTGGCTCACAGGTCACCAGACTGCAGGTAGCCATAGAGACTGAATTAAATGAATGAAAACAGTACGTGACTCATTTGTTTTCCATCTGTATTTATGATGAATCATATGCCCCAGAACAAATTATTGTTTTGACCCAACTCTCTTGGATACTGGATATTTCTCATAATTTTTCATTTTAATTCTATTTCTGATGTTTCATATTTTAAGAGCTGCCTTAGCTGCAACCTCCAGTCTCTATGACAGTGTTGATGATTCACTCCATCGACTGGTGCGTGTTTCTAATCAGAGAAGTCATGACCTGGAAGCACTCAGTAGACTGGTAGCTCTAGTGCACAAACTGGATAAGGTGCTCGAGATATTTCCAATCTTGTGAAAATGATTTCTATACACCAGTGTATCTTGTATCTATATATAAATCTTATATAGATAGCAAATCTCTTTCATTCCTAGTGCGAGAAAGAAATAGATCGTGTGCATGAGCAACTGGAAGAATATAAGGATCCTCCTCTCTCACTAAGCCGCCTCTCACTCAAACAGCAGAAGTTCAAAAGCTTCAGGGAATCTGCCATGGTGAGTGTGCGTGTGTGTGTGGGTGTTTGTGTGTGTGTGTTGTACAATGAAATTATAGAAATTCTGTCACCGATGACATTGTGTGTGCAGGAACTTCACAGTGAGACACTAGTGGTGCTGGGAGAGGTAGAGAGCTGGTCTGAGCTGGAATGGGGAGGCCTGACGGCGGTCCTTAAGCGACTTCCATCAATCAGAGAGAAAGTGAGAGGAATGTCTCACTGCCTGTCTGACTGCTGGACCCAACTGGACAACACGCAGAGACTACTGTCCACGCTTACTGAGGTACTACATGCACATACATCACATAACCATACACTTCCACCCCACACAAGCACTTATCTAATACTAATACCTCCTCCATCTACAGGCCTCCCAGTGGTGCGATGTGGTCTCTTCTTCCTCTCCCCACTCCCAGCCTTCCTCTCCTCTGTCCTCTCTCCCTCCCATCCCTCCATCCCGTTTCCAAGACGCACGAGCTTTGGCCATTGAACTTGGTGGCGGTGCTCTGTTGGACCTGTGGGCCCAGACCCTGGAGCGTTACCAACGCACACTAGCACATTTCAAGACCCGCATGCTCCAGGCTGAGCGTGGCATGCCCACCACCCAGGGTCAGGATACCAGTGTGGCCATGGCACAGGTGCCAAAAACACCTGGCTCCAGTACCTCTAGTTTGTGGGAGATAGAGGGAGAAGGAGATGGAGAGTGGTGTGGAGGGGGAGGGGAAGGAGGACTGCAGTCTTGGGGCTCACTGGCCTCACTGTTCCGTCCACAGAACTGCTCTACGCTGAAGATAGGAGAAGAGAAGAAGAAAGAGGGAGCTGCAGGGGCTGCAGGGGGAGGGAAGTTCCTGCAGAACTTGCTAAACCCAAGCAAGAAAAGTGTGAGTGGTAGTTTCTACATGTTTCTGAGAGTGGTTGTTGCATTGTTAAGAGAATGCATCACAGTGAATACGAGAGGCTTTGTGTTTGTGATAGTGCGGAGGGTTCTGACTCTGAATCCACTACCAAGAACTGTTTTTATTTAATCCTTGTAATACCGCCCAGACAAGAATTTGTGTTAGTAAGGCAAAGAAATAGAATTATAATCCATATCGATCCATATCACCAATCAAAACATTTAAAAAACATAGAAAACACCTGCAAAAAGTCTTGGGGAACAGGAATCACCAAAGAAGGAAAGTGAACTCAGAACTTTGTTAGAAATTTGAGTTCACAAAGACACTAGATGAAAAAAGACAAGTGCAGTGTACTCCAATGGGTGAGAACACCAACTGGGAGAGCAGATTTGGTTGAGGTAGAGCCATTGAGTTTCTCAAGGCAGGATGGATCTAACCAGGTGCTGGAGTCCTGGTAGGGATTGGTGAATAGCAGGAGGTGAGGGTATAATTAGGATTGCGCTTGGGAGGTGTAACAGGAGGCATAATCAGGCTGACAATAAGTGAGAGAGAACACAGGCATCTCCATTCACCAAAGGCAGAGGGTCAGGCATCGACCGGACAACACCTGGAACCTAGATAGGACCACACCACAGTAGAGAAGGAGAGTGGGCTACCAAGGACAGTGCCAGATACAGGAAGAACCTATCAGGTTTCATTTGGGCTGGAAACAGGGCTAGATGGTGATGAAACCCTAAGTGAAATGGGGATGGTTAAACTATAAAGAAATATGGATGTATTAGCAATGAACAGGGGAAGTGGTCAGTGCAGAGAGCATAGCTATATTATGTGTCAATCCTTTATCAAAACCTAATACATAAATCATGCAGTTATTAAAAGACAAGCCAAGAAAAATATGATTTGCTGTTTGTAAATAGAATTTGACAAAATTTTTTCAAGTTTTTTTTGTAGTGGACTCCTACTGTGTTTAATACACCACACGATCACACTGGGGAGTTTTTCTGTCTGCATGCAAGTTGTATAATTGTCCTTTTGTCCATAGCAAATAAGCTTATCTTTCCCTTCGCCACACTTAGCCCACTGAAGCTCCCCTCCCTCCAAAACCACCTCGAAGACGTCACCCAAGCTTTGACCTCCAAGCCCTGCTGGCGCCCCGTCGTTCCGCTGCAGCTGCACCAAAGCCAGCAGAGGCTCCACTAGGCGTAAGCAGCCGCTCATCTCCCCTGTCCTGGCTGGGGAGGAAAGCCGTAGCTGAGCCTATCCTCACGGCAGGGATTGCGACAGCTGTACCAGGATGGAGGGATGAGAAAGTTGGAGGAGGGGTAGGAGGAGGGGGTGTGTTGATCCGAGGTGTGGAGGTCAGCAGTAAGGAGGTAGCAGATCATACGGGGCTCACCAGACAGCATGTGCTGCTCGGCCGGACCGATAGGGAGACAGGAGTGGAGAGGCCTGGCACTACTGCGCAGAGGTATGCATGTGTTTTAGAGATTGTATGTGGTCTTAAGGATAACTTTTAATCCAGGGTGTAGACTTTGATTATGATTATGGAACTTCATGTTCTGCTTGCTACTTTACAATGGATATCATACTGATTCACACTATTTCCCTGTGTGTGTGCTCATCATGCAATGCCTGCAATGGCATAATCCTAACCGGTTTCCTATTCTTTATATAGTATATGCTCAGTATATGAGATATATCATAATGGTGTTGTAGAATCTATTTAGTGCCAGACCTGCCAACCTTCACACATTTTACCGTCAGAGTAAGGTGTTATGAGTTATCGCTCAAAAGTATGCCAAAAGAATCTTCTTTTCCCCCAATCAAAAAACAGCAGGTCAGTTAACTATATTTATTAGGGATGAGCACTGAAGGTTTTGGGCCAAAACTGGCACTTTTTTGAAAAAAGCCTGAAGAGTTTAACTGGAAAAAAATTAAACAGGCTTATGGCAAAGTGTCAAATATAATTCTTTACAAATAATTTTAATGGTAATGATAATTAGAAAGTGATTATTGTACCTTGAGGGATGGTTGGTCCAGTCGAGCCATGCTAGAAGATCATAGGGAGTGTGGTACAGAGCAGGGTGTGATAAGTGCTTTAACGTCGGCAGAGGTCTGTTTTTGGCTTTGTAGGCAAGTATCAGTGTTTAAATCTGATGTGAGCAGCTACAGGAAGGCTGTGCAGGAAGCTAGCAATGATGGTGTGGAAGAACTTACGGAGGTTGAAAACAAGTCTGGCAGCTGCATTCTGGATCAGTTCCACAGGTCGAATGGCACTCAGGAGTAGACCTGCCAGGAATGAGTTGCAGTAGTTTAGTCTTGAAATGACACAAACTGAATAAGGAGAAACCTGCATGACCAAGTCAGTTTAGAGACGTGAGGCAAGAAGTATAGTTTGCTGTCCAGGTCTACCCCAAGGTTGTGTGCTGTGACAGATGGTGAGTCACTGCACAGAGCTGTGTATGCAGTTGGAACACGTAACATCTTTTTCCTATAATAGGAAGAAAGTAAACAATTCTACTGTGCTGCATGTAACTTTCTAGTGTCAACATCTTAACTAGAACAGACAAGCAGCAGCTTTTCCCCCAAGTGCCTGATGGCTACAGTAAAACCCGGTATATATGCACACTTCATTTTCTATTTTAGACAAGTGAGTTATGAAAGGACTGCATGTTTACCAACCTACTCCCTCTGTGGGACTATGCACTATTCCTCTCAAGGTTTGGCAGGTCTGTAGTGCACTACAATAGAATACCAGTTTAGACTGAGGTAGCAGATATGCACAAATAACCAAGTCATAGAGTATTTTGTATTCTGAGAAAATTTGCACTTAACTACTTGGTTAGTCAACTAATTTTACCTATCACTAATATAAACAGTACTTTTACAGTCTCTTTCTCTCTTTTATCTCTTGCTTTCTTAGTAAGTTGTATCTGCAGTGGTGCAGGCTGGTCAATTCGGAAAGGCAGTATGTAGCTCTACTGAAGTCTGTGGAGGAGACTTATCTCCCTCTGCTGGACAGTACTGATACACCACTGTCTCTGAGAGGAAAGGCTGACTCAATCTTCTCCAACTGGAGCAGCCTTGCCACTTTTCATTCACAGCTACTCCTCCCCGCCATTGAGGGTGCCCTCTCTCAAACGCTACAGCAAACGGACTGCTTCAGCAAATATGTAAGTTTTTGTGTCTGTATTTGCACAAACTCTCTGCTTTTCAGTGCTTTTTCTTTTGACTGTGCAGTGCATCTCCTTTATCATGAGTAGCTATAGTAGCTAAGGGGCAAGGGGTCAATGAGGCTCTGGTAAAGGTAGTCCAAGTACTAGTGATGTACTGATTTTTTTTCCTCCCAATTTTGATATTACAGTTCTGACTATGAGCCATGATAGCGATCCAGTACTGTCCAATCCTGTTAGTAATTGAGCTGACTCAGCAAGCTTCCGTTGCAAGGTTAGGCGAATCATTGGGGGCATATTAGTGGCCTGCTTTAAGACAAGTTGTGTCATATTGTTATGTGCAAGATTTGTGTTGTTACACATGTTCACATAAAATATGGTTGCTTGCAAAAGTATTCAACCCTCTAAAATTTTCTCTTTTCCCTTTTGAAGTTTGGACTCAGGGGTGGCGGGGGAGAAACCAGTGCCATTATAAGTTAATTAGTTACCTCCTCTAGGTATTTACTGATGCTCTACAAGATGTTCAAAGCTCGGGATATTTTTTCATAATCAAATTTCGATTGATACTTTTCCAGAACACAGGTGGATATTCAACTAATTAAGCTGCATCTGAAGGCAACTGGTTGCACCAGAAAGGGTCATTTAGAGGCTTCACAACAAGTGTGCTGCATACGTGTACAAACTTTTACGTTTTTATTTATAAATCATTTTGCCAATTATATTGAAAATCGAAATATGTTCAATCCGTTCCAATATCCAGCCACCATTTAATTTTCAGTATCGGCCCTGATACCAGTACTCAATATCAGCTCAGTGCATCCCAGGGTGTGATTGACAGAGTTAACTGTGAATGGTACACAAGATTTGGTACACATTTGTGCTAGAAATGCTAGGTGATATTACTGGAGTTAAGAATCCCATAAATCAAGTCATTATTTAAAAATATCTAGGTAATATGAGTAATGTATATGTAATATTTATACAAATGCCTTTAATTGAAATTGAATTGAAATCTGTCTCTCTTACACTAACATTCAAACTGGCATACACTAATGCACAGAGGGATCAATTACTGCAATACTCCCACTACATCCGTATGAAGCCAGAGCTGGACTCCCTGCTGGTCAGCCAAGCTGCCGACTTCTTCAAGGTGAGCTCCTGAACTCAGCCAGTAGAACCAGACTGCTCTTGATTCTCTTTTAATGTGTAATTGGGAGCTAAGCTGCCACCATGTGTATGGTAATGGGTCCAATGGAGTGGATGATCACTGGCTGCATTTTGACATTTGCTGTAGCATTACCATTTGTATCCACTAGGTGGCTAATGAAATTGTTGAGCATAGAGATCGAATGCAAAGGCAGCATCTAGCCACTTTTTTTGTTCATCCATGACATTATTCTCATGTTCCATAGATTATTTCACAGAAGCACACACAACTGTATGTTATGAAGCTGCAGCAGCTACAATCTCTGTGTTAATTCTTAAGAATATATGTTATACAAGCATGAATTTCAGCATGTTATAGCAGGCTTTTCAACCTCTTGCTAAAGAGACATTTTCAACTTCTTCAACCGCATTTACTTCTTTTTCTCTCTTTCTAGGCAAAGCTGTCTAGCTCTCCTGTGCTCTCCACTATCTCCTTTCCTCAGTGCCTTGCTGCTCCAATTCAAAGGCTACAGCATTACTGCGAGATCCTCGAGGAACTGGGAGGGGTAAACCCTGGACCCGACTCTGCTCTCTCCATTATCAGACATGCACAGCGCCATGGAGAGGACCTGAGGATAAGCGACCTCATCACTGGCTGTCCGGTGAGACTTAAAGTGCACATTATGAACGGGTGATTATAGGGTCTGTGCTTTAAAGTGGATGTGATTACAGTGGTAATGTCATAGTGTTAAAACTGTGAAACAAATATTGCATTTCAACAATTTAGTAAATGTTATATTTAGACAGACTTGCACATAAGGGTTTCCATTAAGGTCGGTATCCCTCCAGAAGCAAAATTAACAATCGGAAATACTATATCCAATCCTTTTTTATTACAAGTTACATAAGGAGTAAAACACAATGGGGTCATCTCGACCCCAAAGTGTATTATTTTCCAAAAACAGCACATCTGGCAGTGTTTATTCTTTTTATACCACAACAATTTGCCAAAGATTACAACCTTTATTTATTAAAGAAGGACATGTTGTACATTTTATCCTTTTACAGTTATATTAAATGTTGTGGAACATCAGCAAAACAAGCTAGTTACTGTTTTACACCAGCTATAAACACTTGTTTCTTCACCAGCCGCTCTTCTCTGTCAGTGCTAATAAAACAGACAAACAATAAGGAACCCAGCTTGCTGTCTGTCTAAAAGAACTTCCCATGTTAGAAAACATAAAGTTACAGCTTTATCTCTGATTGTTACAAAGCGCAGACACTGGAGACTCCTTCTAAAAATGCACAGCGCTGTGGTATAAAGAAGAGTCACACCATGACTATACCAGAAGCTTCAAAGAATTTAATGAATAAATGGTGGTAGTATGTATGCAGCTCTTACTGTAACTACTCCAATAGACTTACAGTAAGAGAGTTTATCCTTGGTGATATATATAAATGTTATCAGTAACACTGTCTAATGTGTAGCCATTGTTACTGATAACATTTTTATATATCCAAAGTATAATTCGAAGAACAATAGAATCTTGTAAATTTTAGGCTCTCATTCATATACTAGAAATGTGTGAATGTGTGTATATGCTTGTCTCAGGTACCTGTGGCAGAACGTGGGGATTTGGTACGTCAGGGCGAGCTATACGTCTGTCCAGGCGGACGGAGAAAGAAGACGGGCATCAGGACTGTGTTCCTCTACCAGCATTACATTATACTCACCAAACACAAAACTCCTAGCCAAGGCTGTAGTGTATACACCTTTAAAAACAGCATAAAGGTGCACAAACACACACACATGCAAACACAGAGTGGCATAATTTAAGTTAAATTACAACTGTGGTCTGAAAGCTAAAAGTGCAATGTTAAAACGTATAATATTGTTTTGGGAACAAATCAAAAAAGAAAACTGTTAGTGGTGTCAACACTGCTATGAAGAAAATCCTAGCAGGCAGAGAGAAAAAAAATGAATTTTACCACAAACATCCTAGTTCGTGTCAGTGGATGACAGTTAAAAAAAAAAAAAAAAACAGCATGGCAAAAGTCTGTGGTGACTGCTACTTAATCATTTTGGCCTGTGCTTGTCTCGAATCAGATTGTTTGAAAGCTGCACTGATGCAGCACCCTTGCTTTCTGTCATTGTAAACAGAGAATCTTTTGAGTTTTTAAGTGAGAAATAAAATCTATCAGTGTATTTTTGACTTAGAAAAGTTAACATCAGTTGGCCTAAACAAAGTGTCAAATCCAACACCGTACAAATAATATTAATGGTGATTTAAAGAAAGAAAAACACTGTTTTGTTTTTTCTCTCCTGTGCCAATCAGCACAGACATGTTCGAACAGTTTGAGCAGCAGCACATTAACAGTGAAAATTTTCATCCAGGTGGAAGCATTTCATGGTTTCTTCAGCAGCCACTAGACAAGTAATTTGTAAATGTACTGCGTCATGTTTTTTTTTTTTTTTTTTTTTTACTGTTTTCTGCATTTTCACTGCCTCTTTGGGGTTGGCAGGTGCGGAACTGTCTTTTCTGACCACTGCTTTTTTTCTCAACTAGCAGAAACGCATAGTTTTCAGGTATCTCCCATATCACTGTCATAAAGGATCAAAAATCATGAATGTTATGGCCACTGTAGATGTTGGCCCTTCTGCTGCTATAATAGGAAAAAAGACTTCAGTGGAAGGCAAAATACACTCCACCTTATAGGCTACACTAGCTTTTCAGCGCACACACACTTATCATGTGTCTCTGCTTCAGACAGGAGAGATGGGTTTGACGCAAAGTGTTGGAGAGGAGGGTCTGAGGTTTGAGGTTTGGGTGAGACAGGCATCTCGCACCAAATACTGTCTCACTCTTCAGGCCTCATCTTCAGAGGACAGAGAAGCCTGGACACATGACGTTGCTCAGCTCCTGTGGACGCATGCCATCCACAACACAGGTGAGGTTGAAGGCGCAGACCTTTAACCTTTTGTATGTTTCTTTAAATGAGTCATAGCTTATTTGTTCCTGAATATTCAACCTTGGTCTTTCATTTCAAACAAATGCATGAATTTGAACAATCAGTTAGTGTTTGTGTGCACTTCATGAACTCAAAAAGGCCCATGAATAGACAAAGGTTTTAAAATATATTATTGAACGAGCATGAAGCATTTTAGTTTTAATGAAAATATTTTACTGGTTATAAAATATTTACTGGTTATTATGATACTGTTTGTAGATAGAAGAAATATTTTCATATGAGCTTTAATTGATGATAAAATCAGTTATATTTATTTGTTAACCACATAAAGTTTAATTTAATTAATTGAGCACACATCCCTTAATTAAGAAGTACTTAAATCATTATGGGATGTCATTAATGACCCAGTTATATGTGTAATTAAGAGATCAATATAAGGCAGTTTAATTATATTAACTCTCTATGTAGCCTCTTATGAGGAGACTGCAACTTGTCCACCATGTTCAAAAATTGGTGAAACAAAGAAACGTCCACCCTGAAACATGTAAAATATGTTTATATTGAAATATTTGTGATGTGCTTAGCTATTCTGGTTGTAATTTGTTTGTTGATGTTTATTTTGGCTGTTCTTGAAAGAATTTACAATGATTGACATAAGGGATAACTAGCAGGTTTCACGACTCGGCTCGTTAGCTGACTATGAGATGATGAGTGCAATGGTATTGATGGCAGTATTAGCATAAAAGTTGAAAATATGGAACCTGATCTGTTTGTGCAGAGTGTACAGATGAGGGGGTGAGAAAGGTGGACTGACTAAAGGGCTATAAAAACTGTCTAAAGATGGCATTAGCCACCAAATGCAGGCTCAGGTGCAGAAACCTGACATTGTTGAAACCTTATTTAATTTTGTGAATGGGGGCCAAAATTATTTGCATATACTGATAGAAGAAGCAAAGTTTCTGGTTCATACAGCTACGAAAGTGCAATTATCCACACAGGATGAAAAGGGGGTGTATCATAATTCAATTCAATTTTAATTTTGTATAGCGCTTTTAACAATTGACAATATAACAAAGAAGCTTTACAGAAATCCAGATGTAGATTTAGATCCCTGTTGAGGAAGCCAGAGATGAGGGGGGAAAGTACCATGTTCCTGAGATGTCATGAGGAAAGAAACCTTGAGAGAGCCGCAATAGAAAGCGGAACAGATTCCACAGTGATCCATGGCCAGGAGTCCAACAGAGCAAAACTGGCCATGCTGTCTGGGTAGGAGGGATGGAATTATTTTCTGTCCTTTCAAGCAGAGCGACACTAATCAGTCCTGGGCATCTGTGAGCTCGTGTATGCAGAAGAGGGCAGATAGCACTCTCCTCTGAGTGTGTGACAAAGCATGAGGAGCAGTTGAAAAGATGCTGATGTTCATTATAAACACAGGGCAGTCTTTCTGATTACATCTAGCAGCATTTCTAGGTACAAATCTATAGGCTCCAGGTGAGATTGTCTACAAGGGTGAAACCTGGGCAAGAACTGTTTTTGGGAAGTTCAAATCTTTAGGGTATCCATGTGGAATATGGCTCAAGTGCCTCAAGTGCAGGAAGCTTCAAGGAGAAGTACAGCATCAGAATGAATCAGGCAGGTCTGGAACAAAGTGTAAATAAATATTTTTTCTTTGTGTTTTCAAAGAATTGTGTCTAAAGGAATCTCTGTGCATGGGAGTGTCCAGCAAGTTGCTGCTGGATGTGACGGGAGCTCAGACATCAGAGCTAGACTCAAGTTTCAGCCTTAATGACAGGGGTATAATATACACCCACAAAAATGCACATTCGCACACATTCACAAAATTACTTTTGCACACCCTTATGGCAAAATAAGTAAATAAATAAATTTACTCTAGCATGTTTATCATCTTGGAATTTCTTTTTTTTTTAAATTAAAAAAAAAAAAAAAAAGAGGTAGATTTACATACTGCCAGTCACAATGTTATGACAGATACAATATTAGAGATGGATACAATCCTATGTCCATATCAGCAGAAAATGCTGGATCAGATATCAGATCCTGTCTGATGTTAGCTAACATACTATTATAATATGCTGGGTACCTGGAGGCCTACTGGTTAGGCCTGGGTGCTCCCGCTGCTGCGGCCTGGGTTCCATTGCCGGCCTGGGAACCAACCCCAGCGACTTGGGTTGCACAAGACAGTGCACTCTCAGTGTCGGTCCAAAGCCTGGATAAAAATTGGGGAGGGATGCATCAGGAAGGGCATCCAGTGTAAAAACTGTGCCAAATCAAACATGCAGATCAATGATCCACAATGGCGACCCCTAACGGGAGCAGCCAAAGGAAAAAAAAAACTATAAAATATGCTATTTATTTTAGCAGGTTTAGAATGTTTTATTTTTTTCTACTTTAAGTAATAGAAACAGTTTTCTTTACATAGTTTTTATTATATTGGCATAAATACCTCTTTATAAATGCTTCTTTATGGCATAAAGAAGTAGTGAATGAATGATGGCTGTGCATTTCTTCCTGTACAGAAGTTAAAAATTTAAAATTAGACAATTAAAATGAGCTTATTTTAAAGCTTTTTAGTAAAAAAAAAAAAAAAAAAAAAAAAAACAGAGAGAAAAAACATTGGCTTGGTTATCACTATCAGGAAATACTCAAGGTATCAGAGTCTTTATTGTTTCCGGAAAAGAGAAAGCAGTATCATGGCATCTCTGGTATACATACACAAACACTACTAGCGCTATATTGCAATACTTCATTACTAGTGCTGTAATTGCTGTCTGATATGCATTATGTCCACAGGGTGTCTCCAGTGAAATGTATAATGCTTATGTAGCGATTTTCTATATACACAGCATAAGACCTCTACCAGAATGAAAGCAGCTCTCTTTACCCTGCCTTTCTCTCTCTCCCCCAGTTCAGAGTAGCTGTTCAGACTCTTCCTCAGTAGGAAGTCAGAAAGAAGGAGGTTCTCCCTCCATTGCACGAGAACCAAAGAAAGACTCCACACAAACTGGCCATACCCAAGTGAGAACTACAACACACACATTTAATGCTTTTATATTTACCTTTAAAACAATGCTAAAAGATACGTTCACTGGCCACTTCATTAGTGACACCATAATAATATTGGGTAGGACACCACTTTGCTCTGAAAAACAGCTTTAGCCTCAGCTTTGTGGCATGAATTCCACATTGTGTTGGAAACATTCTTTTGAGATTTTGGTCCATGCTGACATGATTGTGCAACATAAATACTGCAGATTTGTCAGATGCACATTCATGCTGCAAATCTCCCAGTCTACCATCCAAAAGGTGCTCTATTGGATTCAAATCTGGTGACTGGGGAAACCACTGAAGTACACTCAACTCATTGTCATGTTCATGGAACCAGTTTGAGACCACTTGTGCTTTGTGACATGGTGCAATATCATGCTGTAAGTAGCCGTTATAGGATGAGAAAATTATAGCCATAAAGGGATGCACACAGTCAGCAACGATACTCAGATAGGCTGTGGCATTCAAACAATGCTCGGCTGGTATTAAGGGGCACTACGTGTGCCAGAAAATTCCCCACACCATTACACGACCACCACCAGCCAGAACTGTTGATACAAGGCAGGTTGGGTTCACAGATTCATGCTTTTGATGCCAAGTTCTGACCCTACCATCTGGACGTCACAGCAGAAATGGTGACTAGGTAACATTTTTCCAATCCATAATAGCCTCAGATACTTGTTCTTGGCTGACAAAAGTGGAAACTGATGTGGTCTTCTACTGTTCTAGCCCATCAACCTCAGGGTTTGACGTGTTGTCCTTTCTGAAATGCTTTTCTGCTCACCACGGCTGTACGGAGTGGTTATTTGAGTCACAATTGCCTAAAAGAGAATGTTGTGCATAAAAATACGCGATCCGCAGTCTGGCACCAACAACCATATCACTGTCAAAGTCACTGAGATCACAAGTTTCCCCATTCTGATGTTTGACGTGAACATTAACTGAAGCTCTTGGCCTGTATCTGCATGACTTTATGCACTGGATTCCTGCCATATAATTTGCTGATTGGATAATTGCATGCATAAGCAAGTGTACATACAGGTGTTCCTAATAAAGTAGCCAGTGTGTATGTAGCAACAGGCATAATATATAGATCTTTCTAGTCTCTGTAGGCTGGTACATTAGATGTTTTACAGCCGTATGGCATCTCTGACGCCGCAGACGCATACACAGTCAAGAAATAACATATTTAATAACGTATTATTTTTGTTTAGAGCTCATCACCATCGACCTCCGTTTGAATATCATCTGAACCACAAATGTTAGTCCTTTCCCTCACAAACATTTTACATATTTAGATATATAAGATATATAAGATATATAAGATATCTGTCTGACATAATTAAGCCTTTTTTCTCTTCCTTCTAAACAGAGTCTTAACTCTTCAGTGGAAATTCGCTGGATTAAAAATTCAACTGGACAAATGTGTAACTAACAGACTGGAAGATGACTCAGCAACATTATGGCATGATACGGTATATACTGAAGTTTTGTAAGCCATGCTACATTTCACAGGGCCATCCTGGCTCTGTCTCTCGCAGTTGCTCTGTATGCAACTAATCGCCAGGTACTGGAGCGTGTAGCAGGGTAATGTGTTTCAGGCTTTCATGCACTGCTGCCTCCAACTGATTTGCTGCTTGCCAAGAACGACTTCAATATTATACCATAAGTTACTGTGTATTTTTGCCTTTCTTGCTCTCTCAATACTTGCTTCATGTCTTCCATTTTAACCAAAGAATGTTATAAATTATAACCCTTATGTATAGGCCTAATGTTACCCTGTTATATGTAAATTTGATGTTACATGTCGATTGCGTATTATTAATATTTTTCAGAGACAACAGCAATATTGGTACAAGCTCAAAGGTAATACAAATCCCAGTTCGCAGCCTGTAAATTTTAAAAACAATTTACGGATAGCATTTTCCAATCACTTTTTCTGTAGCCATGTGCCATAGCAACAAAGGAAAGTGTTTCACACCAAATACTGTTGAGCAAAGCCCTATTTGCTCTGTAGAAAAATCAATCGATTGTCATTGCAGCCACTGAATAACTGCCATTTTCACTGAATAATATTCACTTTCTTCCTCTAATGTGTATCCTGTTATGTATGTAAGTCTTATTTCAAGGGAACAATAATTGAGCCGCGTTTGAATGGCGCATAAGGTTATGGTGTCAATTCCTATGCAACTTTTCCTTCCATTAACTAATAAAAACCACAATTAAAAACAAATTAACAGCGCATAACGACAGTGATCTAGGACCATGGTTCTCAAAGTGTGGTCTGTGAAGCATATCCAAGGCGTCAATTATTTATTTATTTTTTTATTTTGATACAGTGGGGGAAATAACAATCTAGCCTTATCATTATTGCATTCCTATTGTTATTAGCTTCTTTGACTGGTTGCTTGAATTGAATGAGGTAAATCCAAACCTCATTAACTCATTAACAAAAAGTCGGCCTATAAATAACGCCAAATTGGACAGAATGTGTTCTGTCCATAGAAATTTCAGGAATAAATCTCTATGGCTCTAATAAATAGCCAGAATATCACGGTACACATTTAAATAATTAACCTAATATTGGTATAGTTGGATTACATTCAGAGGGCGTCTATAGAATTTATTTAACATTTAAAGGTGTCCCTGACTGCAAAAGGATTGAGAACCCCTGATTTAGGGTACTTTAGTGCAAGTGACATGACTGTGAATGGATGTGGAGTTACGTCTACTGACTTTCATCCTGCGCTATATAATTCTGATCAAAACAAAGATGAACTTTTTTTTTTTTTAATTTCTTCTCATAATCTTCCAGAGATGCAAAAAGGCTCTTAAATGAATCCTAGGGTGCTTTTTTTTTTTTAACCTCAACCCAAAGCCTAAATCAAATTTTGCCCAATAGGTGGTGTTAATGAGCAACTGCAGCATGGAAACAATGTGTCTCTTATTTTTTTAAGGCCAAAAGGCTATTTGTAGGACAGTGAATAGCTGCTCATTTGTGGTGATGCTATGCACATTTTGGATCAATAGCACTTTTAATCTTTTCATTAACAGGCAAAAACTGCAGGAACCATTCACATATTCCACTGAACAACATGATATAAATGTTGACAAAATTGCCACGTTGGCCTTTTTTTCCCCAGTACTTCAAATAAAGGAGTGTGCTGGAGTTGAATAAACTCTCGAGAGCTGAACAGATTTCTCCAAACAGCTCTGATTGTTATTGTTACTAGTTCCATATTTAGCGCCATATGAATTCGCATAGCTCCCATATGAATTTACATACCCACCACCTCTCACTCAGTTTCTCCCACTGTGTGAAAAGAGTCGATTTTTCCTTTGTCTGTTTATGAGATGCATTATGATCCAGCTGGCTTTGATTGTCATGGCAGCTCCACCAGCCAAATCCAAAGATTGCTTGCATAAGAGGAAATGCTACGAGTTTCTGCTTTAATCTTTGAGTTATGTAATTGGTGCACCCCACCCTCCTATATTCTATTATATTCTACTCGAACTTACACAGTCTTAATCTTGTATAGTCACTGGATTCCAGGACTCTCTATAAAGAGTTTGAATCTCGCTTTGTTAGAGCTGACATTAACCAAGAACTCATAATCCATTTTGGAACAGTCGAGCTCCAAAAAAAAAAAACCCTTGATCTAGAGAATTATTAAGTTGTTTTATATAAGAGGTGGTATGAGTGTGTATGTGAGCTACATGAGGAATGAAGCTAAACCCACAGCCAGACTTAATCCAAATATACTTTGCACAGTGGGAAATGTGTTCAATTCAGCGCTTTTAAGGCAGGTCTCTTCATAACTATAAATACCTTGGCATGATTCATCCTTCTCACTGTAAATACAAGCCTTAACCAAAGAAACAAGGTGCCTTTTGTAAGCTTCTCAGTGTAACTCTTATTATATTGATGTTTAAAATTTTTTTGGTAATGCAAAACCTCTTATTAGTTTTAATGATTTAATAATTGCATGCTATGTTGCAGTGTATTTGCATTTGATCAGTGTGATTTTTTTTTCTTTAAGAATTAAAACTGGACATGAACAAGAGTGTTGTCTGTTTTTGCAGCCATTTTAGTGTGTGGGGTAATGACATTTAGCAAATATTGCGGCATGAAGGCACCAGGCATTATGGGATATATATTGGAAAACATTAGTGGCACAGTGAAAATGGCAGCGGCTGAGTGGTCAATAGAAGGGATCAGATATTTAAGGGAGAAAGAGATAGAGTGCGAAAGGGAGGGGAGGAATGTAGGGAGGGAGAGCACAGTGAGAAACAGGAAGGGGTTTAGAGAGGACGGGGCAAAAGACAGTAGATGGGATGATGGGTAATGACGGGGTGAGAGGGCTCAGACAGAGAGGCACAGAGAGGGGAGACGGAGAACAAGAGTGAAAGAATGAGAGAGAGAGAGAGGGGGATGCTGTACATGGAGGAATGGTTGAGAGCAGGGAAGTTTTTTTGTCTCACTAGAAATCTGGAGTGGGCAAGAGAGGGACTGAATGTTGTAGAGAGCAAAGGTTATGGACAAAGAAGTTTGGGAGAGAAAGAGGGTAAGAGAAAAAAGGAGAGTTTGTGGGGTTATAGAGAGAGAGAGAGAGAGAGAGAGAGAGAGAGATAATGTAGTAGAGAAGAGATAGCCAAAGATTGGTGAAGATAGAGAGGGAAAGGAATGGAGAGTGAGGGATAGACGGGCTATGTTGACAAAGCAGCGAGACTCGGCAGAACAAAGGGGAACGTGGAGAGAATGAGCTGGGTGAAACATCAAAGGGATTTTTCGGCCCCCGTTACCGGGACAACAGGCATTTGCATGCGATTAGCTTTTTACATCATATTAAGGAGGGAAGGGGCGCGGGGAGGGTACTATAGATCATACTGAGAGAAAGGGGTGGCCACTCACACTGACTTCCAGGCTGACAAGCCACCATTTGTATCTTCGAGAGCATGCACGGTGCTGAAAACTATGAACTATGTACATCATAAAAGTGATATGTGAAACTGCATGAGGATACAGCATGCAGTTAAGCAAGTACCTTCTCAGAAAAAAGGTACTCAACCTATCTTGTATCTTTCCTTGTTGCTGAAGTGGTACACATTTTATATCCTGAGTAGGTATTTTTACCTAGAAAGGTGCATGCAGTGTACCTTTATAGCTTTACAATTACTATGTACTATTATGTAATCATTTTAAATCAGTATATCCATGTTTCTAGGTGAAAGATGCACAAAAGATGTACCTTGATTGTGGGTACCACCCAAGAGACAAGGAAAGGTACCGTTTAGTACTAGTTTTCTGAGAGTGTATGCCCGAGTGTAGTCCAATCAGATTTCACACCCTTTCACATTTCACTCTTTTACATTTCAGCAATAAAACTGAAATTTGGGAACTGGAATAGAATCATATATGTTGTAGGAATGTGTGCCTAGAGTATGACTGCTTCTGGCAAGTATTATATATCTGTCCCTAAAATTCCAGACATGCACCTGCCACCCCCCCACCACCCCCCCAAACATCCTTCTCACTGTCTCTCAGCTATATGTGATGCCTCAGTGCCCTCAGTTTTGTGGCCACATTGTGCTCCCCGGAGTCGTCATGGCCGTCGCCGTGGTGCTATTGTCATGGCAATACTACAGTATCAATACCCCTGACACTGCGACAAAGAGACAGCAGCCCACTGCCACATCACTCCACCCCTTCACCATCCGCTCATCTCTCGCTCTCTCCCTTCTCACCCCGTCCTCTCCCCCCGTCCCTATCGATCCCTCCATCTCCCACTAAATATGTACATATTGATCCCCTCACATTACCCCATCCTTCTCTCTTTCCATCCCTTTCTCGTTTCTACATCTTTTCCATAGACCAACTCTCACCATTTCCATACCTCACTCCATCACTCTTTCCCTTTCACGCCTTGTTCTTCATCATCTCTCATTTCATCTTCCCTTACCATCCGTCCCTCTTCTTTCTCCCCATGCCCTCCCTCCTCCCTCCCTCCCTCCCTCCCTCCTCCCCTGCATGTATATTTTTTTCTGTTTGTCTCTGTCTCACTCACTCTCTGCATATTAATTGGTGCATTTTTGCTGCGGAGCAAAAAAAAAAAAAAAAAAAAAAAAAGGGAAAGAAAAAAACAATCAAAGCTGTCAGGGGCGGGTGGCCATGCTACTGTATCACACACACATACACACACACACACAATAGACAAGTAACAATATACATAAACCCTGTTCGTGCACATATTAATATAATATTAGGCAGATGGCATCCTACCTCCTAAACAGTAATAAATGATAATGGGTATGTGTCCCCACATGAGATGCCCATTTTCCTATTTGTCTATTTGTCCTGTTTGGAATTGGGCTTATTAATCAGGTGGCCATTTTGGAACGTCATGTCAAGTGTTGCGAGGTGGGCTGAGTAAAATGGCACAGAGGAAACTGTCTGAGAATGACAAACAGTGGTGTTACAACCAAGTTTCTCACCATAGACTTAGAGTATAATATATATATTTTACAAATGCATATATAAAATTAAATAGAATTAATCAAAAAATTAAAAATAAAATGCAAACAAAATGCTTAAATTAGCTAAGAATTGAGTTCTTGTCACTTTTTTTTTTCATAAAATACCAGACTTTTTTTTCAGACTGCTTTTTTTTTTAACCATTTTAAACATGTTTAGTTTTATTGCTTATTTTTTAAAGCTCATTAAGTGTCATTAAGTGTCAATGCATTAATGCAGAAAATAAAGGAATGTCTTTAGTCTTGAATCTGTATAAGTTTGACAACAGAATATCCATAATTTAAAAAAAAAACAACAAAAGTTAATATATATATGTATATAGTTACATATATATATATATATATATATATATATATATATATATATATATATATATATATATAGAGAGAGAGAGAGAGAGAGAGAGAGAACAGCATTTAATATATATATAGGTCTGAAACAAATGCCTTTAAATTCAATATTTCAAGTTTCATACTTCATATTTCTGTGCAAGAACCCTGAATAATAACATGTATAAATAATTAAAAGGAATAATAAATGCATGCTTTAAAAAATAAATGCTTGCCTGTCTATAAGAAGTGGGCACAGGTTGGAAAGAGAAGCTACTGCACCTGCGCAGAATCACAGGATGCAAGACTCTTAAAAAACCTCCTGCCAAAAGGGATGCTTCCCAAAAAAAATAAATAAATAAAAAAAATTCCCACTAGAAACAATTCCATGTGGACTACTACCTACCTTTCGAGTGAAAGAAGTTGTGTCGATTATTGTCATGCTTTTTGGAGCAACTGAGAAAATAAACAGTGATCAATTGCTGCCTACATTACATTAAAGTTTGACGCAGATGTGGCAACGTGCGGAGGAGATCTAGCACAAGTTATTATAACAAACACAGTGCACGATCGAGCTGTCAGCAACCATCCCAGAAACATGCACCTGCTTTGATGTGCACGGGAACACAAGCGTCCTGCACATGAGAACACTTTTAAAATGGAAAACCTTCCATTTATAACTGCGTTTGCAACCTTCTGCCAATTCTGTCCCTCATCGGTGCTCACACTGTCTCACTCACTCATTCACTCTCCCACTCATTCACTCACTGTCCCACACATTCACTCTCTCACTAACTCGCTCATCCACTCACTCTCCCACTCATTCAGTCTCTCATTCAATCATTCTCTCACTCACTCTCATTCACTCACTCACTCACTCAATCACTCACTTGCTCATTCACTTTTAATCATTCAATCATTAACTCACTCACTCTCTCTCTCGCTCACTAACTCACTCATTCACTCACTCTCCCACTCACTCATTCACTCTCTCGCTAACTCGCTCATCCACTCACTCTCCCACTCATTCAGTCTCTCATTCATTCATTCTCACTATCTCTCATTCACTCACTCACTCTCATTCACTCACTCATTCACTCACTCTCCCACTCATTCAGTCTCTCATTCATTCATTCTCTCACTCATTCTCATTCACTCACTCACTCATTCATTCTCTCACTCATTCACTTGGTCATTCACTTTTAATCATTCAATCATTAACTCACTCACTCATTCACTCACTCTCTCTCTCGCTCACTAACTCACTCATTCCCTCACTCTCCCACTCACTCATTCACTCTCTCACTCATTCACTTAATCATTCAATCATTAACTCACTCACTCTCATTCACTCACTCGCTCATTCACTTAATCATTTAATCATTAACTCATTCATTCACTCACTCACTCATTCTCTCTCACTCACTAACTCACTCATTCATTCACTCTCTCACTCACTCATTCACTTAGTCATTCAATCATTAACTCACTCTCATTCACTTAATCATTCAACCATTAACTCACTCACTCTCATTCACTTAATCATTCAATCATTAACTCACTCACTCACTCTCACTCACTCATTCTCTCTCACTCACTAACTCACTCATTCACTTAATCATTCAATCATTAACTCACTCACGCACTCTCATTCACTCACTCTTTCATTCACTTAATCATTCAATCATTAACTCACTCATTCACTCTCTCACTCACTCTCATTCACTCACTCTTTCATTCACTCAATCATTCACTCATTAACTCACTCACTCTCATTCACTCACTCTTTCATTCACTCATTAACTCACTCATTCACTCTCACTCACGACTACACAAATGGATCTTTAAAAAATGCAAGAGAGAGAGAGGAGAGAGAGAGACGTGCGAGAGAAGAGGAGAGGAGGAGGAGAGAGAGAGAGAGAGAGAGAGAGAGGGAGGGAGGGGGAAGAACGGCGTAAGCTTGTATACAACTACCTCGATTTCCATTTCCCCCCCAACTCGTAATGTATTTAATTCAAGCGAAACGTAATCATGACGTGTCTTGTCATTAATCTCCTCGCCGCCTCTCCCGTAAGTACATTGAGTCTCACTTTCATCACAAAATCTCTTATAAATTTAAAACTATTCGCTAATTTGCACTGCGCGCGCACTTATAAATGATTACATGATCATGTGTTTGTCAATGTTCCGCATGTAATTTCTTTTTTTTTCCGGATACGTAGTGATTACTGTGAGCTTCATAAACAACAAATAACCGACGACGACTTTTTTTTTTTTTTTTTTTTTTTTTGGGTGCTGATCCGGGCTAATGGAGAAAAACACCCAGCTCTCGTGCTACATACACTTGGCGCTTTTTTAAAACGGTGATATGTTGATATGTGGCGTCTCGGGGTGATTGGCGGCTCGCGCATCCCTACAGGGGCACATCATAGGACATGTAACCCGTGTAGCACAAGGCACAATTCAGCAGTCGAGCGTGTAGTGTGTCATGTATGTGCGCCTTGCCCTTGCCACCAGAATGGGCTGCTTTAGGCTTTAGTCTGGGTAAAGCTTTATGCACGAGGGCTCGGGTTGCAAATGATCATTTATTAAAAAAAAAACTTTAATTTCTGATGTCTCGAGCGAGTGTTGCATGCAATAGGGAGATTTTTTTTTTTTTTTTTGCACGTCCCAAAGAGGAACTTAGGAGTGGAATAAAAGTGTCCTGAAGTAATGCTGAACTTGAAAATCTGAATGATAGACAGAAAATAAGCAAGAACTTTTCTTAAGTTCCAACTTGCTCGATTAAACACACATATCTACTAAGTGTTAATTTATTCCAATGTGCATTGCATCCTTGTGTTAGGAAACCATGCATCAGATAATAGATGAGGCAGTTTATCAGATGCATCAATTAGCTATCTGATGCATGTTTTCTTAACCTAAGGATCAGATCATTGTGCACCAGTAGTTTCTTCCATGTGTGTGTCGAAACCGGGTCTTGTAAGTGCACTGAGGTCGCATTATAGATAATCATTCATCCTTATAGCTTATAATGTCGCTAAATCACTGACTTGCACCACTGCATATTGAGCCGAGTTACAACTACTGATGTTTTACACGATGCAATTTTGAACTTGAGTGCAAACTGTTATTGCAGCCTGCGAGTACACGCAGTTCCAGCAGGACCACTTGTCCTAGGCTTCTTCTCACCTCTTTATAGGAAGCTCGCACAAGGCTACGAGCTCCGGCTGCTGCATGCCCCGCTGCGCTTTGCTAAATAAGTAGCCCTAAGTACTGTTTTTGAAATGCATGCTACTATTTGAGGTCAAAAAAAAATAAATAATAACACGGATGCGTGCAACCACCTTCTGTTTCCTACATGCACAAGTTCGAAAAGTGCCTGTTGGTCTACGAGGCACGGGGTTGTGCTTTTGGAGCTGGTACTGGCAGCGAAATTCAAGATGAAACCCGTGATGGCACTTTTCAGCTGCTCCTTCTTCGCACTCGCGTGTCCTTTTCCACCCCCCCCCCCCCCCCCCTCCTTTCCCCCCCGCTGCCCCCCCATTATCTTTTGTCGAAAGAAAATCAGGAAGAAAAAAAAAAAAAAAACAAAAAACATCCCTCAGTCGCGTGCAACGAGCATCAAACCCTAAAATCACTACGCACCGTTCTGTTGTTGTTTTGTGATTCGGTTCAAGCCGATGCTCGCGCGCGCACTCGTTTGTTCGCGAGCCATTATTTATATTATTAATGAGCCCCTCTTTTTCTCTCTCTTTCTGTCTTTCTGTCCCTCTCTCTCTCCTTAAAAATTGAGATGGCCGCAAGAGGGAAGGGCGAGAAAGCCACTGAAAATGGTTGCGCGTTATTGACGCCCAAAGGCCGTGGTGGAAATTCCTCTCGAGATAAGCGAGCGGACATGTCATCAAATGTCGCCCTCCGCTCCTTAAAGTAGGACACAATCCCAAATCCCAAATCCTGTCCAGCTTTCCCACTAAACCGTAGCTTTTTTTTTTCTTATTAACTTTCGAAGGTGGCACAGGCTAGGCAGTCATGAGGGGGTATTATTTTTCCCCTTGAGGCTTCCAGCTAACCTTTTAAAAGTGAGGTGACAAAATGTAAGGCACTAAAAGGCACTTGGAATTCAGATAAAGGTTCTTTCATGAAGCAATCATGCTTCAAAAAATCTTCTCCAACAAGATTCCTGTAGGTATCTTTAAAGAACAAACACTAAAAGATCTCCTCTTTTGTTTTTATAGTGTAGTAACTCTATGGTATAGGTGAGTGGATCTGAAAGTGGGATCTCAACCAGGGGATCCATACAGTTCTTTTTGTTTTCTCACTTTGGTAGTGCTGGAAATCACAACCCGTTTTGATCAAAGTTATGGAATTCAAATAAATGTTATTTCATGAAGCAATCATGTTTCTAAAAATCTTCTCCAACTAGATTACTGTAGGCACCTTTAAAGAACAAACACTAGTGCTGGAAATCACAACCCATTTTGATCAAAGTTATGGAATTCAGATAAACGTGCTTTCATGAAATGTTCATGTTTCAAAAAATCTTCGTCAACAAGATTCCTGTAGCCACCTTTAAAGAACAAACACTTGTTTTTACAGTGTAGTAACTCTATGGTATAGGAGAGTTGATCTGAAAGTGGGATCTCAACCAGGGGATCCATACAGTTCTTCTTTTTTTTCCTCACTTTGTTAGTGCTGGAAATCACAACCCGGTTTTTTCAAAGTTACACATTTTATTGCGTTCTTATAGTTCAGTGATCTGACTGGTTACTTACGCAAAAGCTCAAAAACTCACAGGTGTATAAATAATATCAACTTGGACCTACAGTCTCAGAAAAAAGGGTCATAAACCGTACCCTTTCTTGTCGCAGGGGTGCTACCCTCAAGCGGAGACCCTTTTACACCTTTAGTATGTAGCTTTTTTCCCCTAGGTGCATGTGGTGTACTTTTAAAGCTTTACTCCACAAATGAATTACAGTCCGTTTATGTAGCTTAAATCTTTTTAAACAGCACATTATATCCATGTTTCTAGGTGAAATGTAGATCGCAAATGTACAAAAAGATGTACCTTTGATGGTGCAGTTTAGTACTTTTTTTTTTCCTGAGAGTGTAGGTCAGTGATTCTCAAAATGGGGTCCGTGAAGCATAGCCTGGGGGTTCGTAGCCTAATTCTTTTTTTCTTACTTTGTGAGTGCTTGAAATCACAACCCATTATTATCCAGGTTAATATATTTATTACTGAATTCTTATACTCATTAGCCTGTTAGACTGGTCACTTTTTCTGCCAAAATCTCAGTAACTCCAAAGCACACTCTCAGAAAAAAAAAAACAGTACTAAACTCTACCTTGTCGCTGGGGTGGTACCCTCAAGGGTACATCTTTTGTACCTTTAATATCTATCTTTCAGGAACTTGAAATGTAGATATAGTCTGCCTTTAAAAATAATTTAAGGTGCATATGTGGACTGTAGTTAATTTGTCAGAGTAAAAGTTTAAAGGTACACTACATACACCATACGTGTTAAACCAGACAAAAGATAAATAATAAAGGTACTTAAGGAGTACAAACAAGGAAAAGTAAAGTTTAGTATCCCTTTTTTCTGAGAGTGCAAGTAGGCCTATAAATAATGTCAACTTCAATCCAGTGTTCTACTGGTGGAAATTTCAGGAATAAAAAGCTCTGTGGTTACCATAAATAGCCAAAATATTATTGTACACATTTAAATAATAAGCATAATATTTGAATAGTTGGAGGGGGGCTGTGGAATTTATTTGAATGTTAAAGGTGTCCTTGGCTGCAAAAAGTCTGAGAACGCCTGGTATAGGTGATAACTTTTAGCAAAAATGCCACCTCGTCAACCTTGAGTGGCAATGTGACTGCGGCTTCATTCGGACATTTCAGTTTTAAAACGGTAGGCAGATGCATTCCAGGGTTGCATCTGTTGGAACTATAAAGTCGACTTTACTAATGAAAGTTCTGATTGGTTTAATTGGGCAATTAACACTCAGCTGGAGGTAGATCTGCTCTTACTCCCCCACAGAGGAAGCGATACCTCTCTTACATCCCTCCTGGGTCTGTGGAAAGAGCTTTGCACATATTGCAAAAATGCCACAGGCTTGCAGTTTCAGCTGATTTGTTTCGTCAGAGTAGTAAATGAGCAAAGGCTATCTTTAGTTAACAATAGATAAAGAAATAAAGTGGGAAGGTCAATTGAAGGGTTCATATTGCTTGCCCTGTTTATATTTAAACATCCTAGCATAGATTTTGTTTATTTGATGCAAGCATGCACAAATCACTGCCCTAATTACTCTGATTCATATATGTAATCAGAGCTCATCCAGTTGCATTACCTCCCATTTGTTCCTTTTAAGGGCAGGTGTTGGGGCTCAGCACTTTACTTTACTTACTCAGAATTAATCCTCTGTGTGCTTTTTCCAAGTCCCTCACACAGTATCTGGATGAAAAAAGAAAAACAGTTAAGTTAATAGTATGCTGTAAGCCTGAGGAATGGAGGTGTGGAACTATCCCCTGTCCCTTGGGGTTCAGGAGGTTTAGTACTAAGATCAGTTTTATTTGTATGGCGCTTTTAACAATAATGGTCACAAAGCAGCTTCACTGAATTTTGGATGAGATTTAGGTCCCTAATAAGCAAACCAGAGGCAAAGGGGGCAAAGAAAAACTCCTTGAGATCACATGGGGAAGAACCTTGATAGGAACCAGGCTTAAAAGGGAACCCAGCCTCTTCTGGGTGACACCAGACAATACATACCTATAGAAAACTAAAGTGAAACAGTACTATGTTGAAAAGACTGTTTGTTTGATATGAGCACAGTGTGAATAAGCATCCTGGGATGAGTACAAAACAGTCTTTATGATTACAGCAGAGATTCTTAGGTACAAGTCTACAGTATCCAGGTGAGATCTTCCACTGAAGCAAGGGTGAGACATGGACATAAACTGTTTTTGGGAAGTGCAAATTAATGCTTTGCAGTTTCCTATTATTACTCATTTCAATCCACAAAGCTGAACACATTTGAGAACTTAACTAACTAATGAGCTGGGTCAGGTGGGATACGGCAGGGAAAATAAAAACCTGTCATGCAGTAGATGTCCAGAACCAGAATCTAGAAGCTACTTTCCCAATTAAAAGTGAACGAAACGAGTGTTTTGCCACAGCACCACTTATAGGTGTGTGGTTAGTAATGACTTGGATTTCCGGTACAACGCTTACCAAACCCACACACTCAAAAAGTCCCACTTGTAGCTTTAAATGAACTCTGACCTATTAGACATACTATGTGAGATTCTATACATTTTGTTTTTAGTATCCATATTTAAACCAGATACACTGGCAATTTATTGAGTGTAACACAAATGCCATTAACACAGATTCACTCTGACGTTTCGTACTTGGCAGCTGCATGTCTACTCACTGCAAAACACAAGGCTATGTGAAGTAGCAACAGGTAGCAGATCTTTTCAAAACTAGGTGTTAGAAATATAGCAAAACAGTAATGTTTCTGCATGACTAGATTTTGAAAGAAATTACAGAAATAGTGTTTTCAGAGATTAGACTGTATCTCTATAATGGCATCAACTGCTATGGAGCTGACCTTGAGCCCTGGCCTAAAAGTTGAGGGATAAATGAGGCCCATTGTAAGTGCTCCTTTAATGCTTGTTGTTAAACATAATGAAACCACCAACTATCAAAGTAAGAGGTAGGAGTATTGAAAGTAAGCACACGGGCACCCTGAGACAGACTGCAGGAGAGGGAGCGGCTGAGGTGCAGAAACTGAGTGGGAGAGAAAAGAAAAATGACGTGTGTATTTCAAAGTCACTGCTATGTGTATGTTATGCATGTGCAAAAGAAAAAGAGAGTGAGGAGTAAGCAAAGACTGAAGTTCAGGCCAAGATTTAAAAAAAAAAGGAAATGAATTGCGTCTATGTGTAAGCTTGCCCTGTGACCATAGGCGAATGCCGCAAGTCCAAGTCACATGCACACACACAAACAAACCCAGCCCCACACGGCCAACGAAATGAGCATAGTATAATCCATACCCAACGATTTTGGTACAGGCAGAGACACAGACACACAGAGGCACATCAACACACCCACAAAGACACACGAGCACACACACCCTTTTCACATAAATTTTCTCAAGGGCATCTGTTACACACTGCATGAATAGCCGCTTGTTCATCCTTTAGATACATTACATGGTTACAGAGTATACAGATTTAGAACAGCGAATCCAGTAAATGTGTGATCTAATAAACTAAGAATGCATCCATTTCTATATCATTCATGTATCTGAATCAACTATCTATACTTTCTAAAGTCATCAGGTATGACTATTCATATGGTAGAGATCACTCAAGTATATAGTTTCAAAAATATTATTAACAAATGAGAGCCCTGCTCTAGATTTTAAGGTCACCATAAACATTTTAAATGTTTCTAACTGCTAAATAATTCCTTGAGTGAAGTGATATTAGAATGGTTTCAGCAATAATATTAATGTCAGTTTTTCCCCCAGTGTATGTCTATCTTTTTACATATAAGAATTAAGGAGGTTGACAGTGGGCAATTTACATGCTATTAATTCTGCCCATGTTACTGTTGTTTAATTACACCTATTATAGTTGTTATTATAGTCATTATAGTTGTTATGCAAGTAAGAACTTCGGTCTGTTCCTTGAAAAGAACATTCAATGGTATATAATAAGCTTTGATTTGTATGAATGGCAGTGTCCAGTAAGATATCTACTTGGATGTGGTGATAAAGTTTAGTTCCTGAGAGCAAAACCATAGGATGTTCAGTGTTCTAGGGATGTAGTGCAATGCCACTATCTGTATCTGTATCTGTATTCGAATTTAAACCTGAAGTGGGCATGGCCCACATATTGTCTTAATTTAGTTTTTCCTTTTAGTAGTAGTTGACAAAAACTATGTTGTTCCACTGTAGCGTACCATGTGGCCATTCGGACAAGGGTGTTTAACATGCATGAATCATCTGGTGACTTGCTGCCATATTGCAAATGTGTGTGTGTGTGTATTATTTGTGTGTGCTGCTTTATCACTCTCCTGCCTTCATCTTTCCCCTCCCCCCTCTGTCTAGCACCTTATCACTCCTTCTATCCAAATTCAGGGGAAAAAAAAACCTTTATTAGAATGACAGGCCTGGTCAGACACAAACATAATCTGTCATGGTGGAACAATGCATTGGCACAAACAATATTCATATGAAAATAATACCATCAGACCAAAGAGGTTCAGCATCCTTTACTCTAGAGCAGGGAATGCTTCGTGCCCCCTTTTTCATGAGAAAATTACCACTCAAATATGGCTCATTCAGATGTGAGTCTCTCCTCCAAGCCCCCCTCTCTCCCTTTCTCCGTCTGTCTCGCTCCCTTCTTTCTCTTCTCCCTTCGCCATGTTATGAGGCCCCAATCTACCAGCTGATAGCAGCATTCCCTGGCATAGTGCCAACTGGCAGCGATGCAAGAGAGAGAGAATGAAAGAAAATTAGTGAGTAATAGAGGGAGGAGGAGTGAAAGAGAGAGAAAAGGAGAGGGGGATGGGAGTCTATCGAGGTGAAAAGATGGAAAGAAAAGAATGAACAATAATGGTGTATTAAAGAGGAGAGAAGGAGGGCAGAAGAGAGTGCTATTGATATTGTAGTGACAGAGACGAGATCGAACTAAAATGTCAACTGGCCACGTTTATCTCGTATGCACACAAACCAATCACATTTACACAATTACCTATATTCATATGCACTCACTCTGTGCAAAAATAGAAACATACTGTCATCAACACAGAAAAACACAAACTGTCACAAACTGTGACTCACACATACAGAAACACAGATGCACCCACACATGTTCCTCTATTCAGCAGATTTTTGCCACAATTATTAATGAGCTCAATTTTCTTTCAGCATTTTTTCATGCTCTGTCTGGACATGTCCTCATACAGAGCATATTTCTTGTCCTGGTGTGTATATGTGTGCATGTACGTGTTAATGAAGGTGTCTTTGCATGTGTGATTGTGACGTTACACATTTACTTCTGACTGGGTTGTGGGAGTGGGTAATAGATTATAATTTCTTTCTTATTTAAACAGCTACTATATATGTGTGTGTGTGTGTGCAGGAAGGGTGTGTGGGGAAATCAAAACATCTCGCGCCCATCCTGTTTAGGATAGTTTGTGTCCTGCTGTACCCTTAGCTTTTACATACTATTCAGGCATGCATACTCATGCATACAATACCCACAACACACACTAAGGTCATATTATTGTATAGAATATTAACCAAAATGGTAGTAAAATGATTTTCTCATAATCAGAAAGAAGTGTGATCCCAGTGCAAGTGCATACACACTTGTTTCTGTTTTGTAGGTGGTGTCAGAGACCATTTCGGACGTGCATCCTGTCTCATTTAAGGAAGCAAATGATGGAATACACACACTACTAGTGAGTACCCACTCTTCTATATAAGAAAAGCATGGTCATAATTTTGGGCATGCCACCTTTCTCATATTTCTGACCGCTGTCACTCTCTGTCTGGCACAGAGTATGGATTCTCCTAGAGAATGTGTGATTGCCCTCTCCTCTGAGGTACCCCTGTCCCCTCCCTCAATGCCCTCACTAGATGACAGCCCTCACACCTTACCCCAAAGCCCTCACTCTGCCCAATCTAGCCCTCTAACTAACCCATATACACAACTGTCACCTTTTGCTGATGCCAACCAGCAAGATGAAGATGAGGATGAGGAGTTGTCAGGTCCACCATCCCCCACTACAGTTGTTGCACTGTTTCCAGAGGAAGAGCAGTTGTGTACTCCCTCTTCAGACAGCAGTCCTCCAGCCACTCCATCTGCACCACCACCTGGGTTCGGAGCACTGGAGCAGGTTCTTTCATCTGGGGACAATGCCACCTGCAATGATGAACTAGACCTGCAGCTTTTCAACAACGAAGGTGTGGCTGTCCAAGGTGGTTCTACCAGTGGCCCCGCCCTCAGATTCCCTTGCCATGTTTGTGGGAAGAGGTTCCGCTTTCAGAGCATTCTCTCCCTGCATGCCCGAGCTCATAGTTTGGACAGGGACCGCCAGCCTAATACCCTGTACAAAACTGCACATGTTAAACCGGAGAAAAATCATTTCAGTGATACTGTTATCCAAAAACACAGGAAGCTCAATCCGAATTCAATATACAAGTCATTTCACCAGAATCAGAGAGAAGAGAATGTACCAGAGGATCCTTGTCAAACAGTCAATTGCC
Organism: Pangasianodon hypophthalmus; assembly: GCF_027358585.1. NCBI lineage: Eukaryota > Metazoa > Chordata > Actinopteri > Siluriformes > Pangasiidae > Pangasianodon > Pangasianodon hypophthalmus. Next base: position 7,712,326 of record NC_069737.1, on the reverse strand, counting down.
CTCAGTTTGAAATGGATGAAACCACACCGCTGACTCCACCTCTAACAGAAGAAGCACCAGTCTCTTCAACCTTTTCTCCATTAGGGTCTGCCCTCATGGAAGATCCCATCCCTCCAGTGGCAGCTCTTGCCTTCCGCTGCCATGCATGTAAGGGTAAATTCCGCACTGCCTCTGAGCTAGCTCGTCACGTGCGGATCCTCCATAACCCATACAAGTGTACACTGTGCCCCTTCTCAGCCAATAAGGAGGAACGTCTAGCTGTTCACCTACAGGAAAGCCACCCACCTGAAGAGCCTGTGCCACATCCTGTCTTCCCTTCCCGCCCAATCACATTGCAACCCCAAACAACTTCATCACAAGCACCTGCTGTTCCAGCTTTCCGTTGTGAGACTTGTGGTCAGCGGTTTACCCAGTCCTGGTTCCTGAAGGGTCATATGCGCAAGCACAAGGCCTCCCTTGACCACAAGTGCCAGGTTTGTGGCCGCGGATTTAAGGAGCCCTGGTTCCTCAAGAACCATATGAAAGTGCACCTCAACAAACTGGGCCTGAAGGCTGGTCTGGGAGATCTGGGACCTTCAGGGTCTGACCATTCCAAAGGTCCTGCTGGGAACCATGCTTTAGGAGCTCTCTATTCTAATGTGCTCCTGGCACACAGTGTGGCAGGTGGAAGTGCAAAGACAGGGAATCGGACAGAGAGGTCAGAATTCAGTGAAGGATCAAGCAGATCTTCAGTATGGGGTTACCTCAGGTTGCCAAATGATAGCAGTGGTGCTAGTTGCATGGAACGCCTTCAGGCAGTGGCGCAGGTGGCAGAGATAGGTAACGGTGGAGAGAGAGGAGGAGCAGAGGTATTGGATGGACGAGAGCAGGCAGCTATGTGGGAACTGGTTGCGCATAGACTGGCTGCAGTGCAGCAGAGCCAGCAGCAGCAGAGATCCCAGGCGCAGCACCAATACCCTTCCTCACAGGGCACTGTTGTTGGGGATGCTGAGCAGATGCATGGCTACTTAGGTGGCCTTGGCTTCAAAGAGGACCTGGAAACCTCCAGGGCCCCTTGGGAATGTCCCGACTGTGGGAAGCTTTTCCAGAATCTTCAGCAGGTAGTAGCTCATGCTCGTGTTCATTCTCAGAGACCGCGGAAGTATCGAAGTGTACATGTGAGTGCTAGAAAAGAAGAGGACGGTGTACAAAAAACTGCCGGACTCCAAGCAGGAGAAGGAAGAGGACACAGAAATGAAGGCAGACTAGAATCTCAACAGGTCCAATCAGGAGTGGGGGCACCTGGAGGTTTCCATTCTTCTATAGCACATCTCTCTGGTAAGGATAATCTAATAAAAATATATTTAAAAAGCCAATTTATTGATTTTCTTATGATGTTTTTTTTTGTTGTATGTTGTGAGTTTTGCATAATCTATTAATCTCTTAGTGATTCTAACAGTTCGTTCATGCTGTTTCTAAGCTTAATGAGACCTCAAATGCTTTCTGTTGATGTCATTGATATTTGCTTTCCCTTCTGGTCCAAAAATAGTATTAATTTAAGGGAAGGTTCTAATTTCACAGCATAGTTGGTAAATTCTGTCTTACTCTTGTATTTAAATGTATAAGATTTTTATTTAATCTTTTTATTTTTACCCCAGGAGACAATGGTCTGAGAGCAACATCTTTTGGATCTTCAAGAGAGCGGGTGCGAGGTACAGGAATGAAGGATTGCCCCTACTGTGGTAAATCGTTCCGATCTTCCCATCACCTTAAAGTACACCTACGTGTGCACACAGGTGAGGCTGCTACAAGTAATTAAGTCATACATGTAAGGCATACCCTATGCAACAATACATTCACTCTCTTCTCTGAGGGACCTCTACCACAACAGTCACTTAAATTGTAATATTTTCGAAGAAATTCAGACTGTCAAAAATGATAAAGAGTGCCATCTGCTGTTATTGAGTAAAACTGCAGATTCCATTTCTTTAATGAGTATTTTGATGTATGCTCTCTTTTAGGTGAGAGACCATACAAATGTCCCCACTGTGACTATGCTGGCACCCAATCTGGCTCTCTTAAATACCATCTACAACGGCACCATCGTGAGAGAAATGCAATGGCAAACTCTCCCAGCTCCTCATCTTCAACCCTCACTCCCTCACTGACTGGCTCTCCACGAGAGAAACAGCATCGACCATCGAGTGCAAACCAGGGCTCATTCCCCACATTCAGACACAGCCAGACCTTGGCCACAGGATCCACAGAACAGAAAGAGAGTCATCTGAAGTCCAGAGAAGTTCAAAAGGAAAGAAATTTGGAGAGTCAGTATCGTTTTCTGTCTGGTATGATGCAGGAACTGTACCCAGGAGGACTAGAAAGGGGATGGAGAGGTGAGACACCTCCTCCAAAAATACCCAAAATATCCAGACGTAAGCCGCTTGTTACAAGTCGTATGATGCCAGCTAATGGATATCAGGGCAGCATCAACTCTAGTGCTTCCCAAGAATGTGGACCCCTAGACCTCTCCCGCCGCCCTGTGTCTAGTGTAGGTGCAGTGGAACAAGTTGGAGGAGCAGTAAGCAGCTCTGACAGTCCAGCAGGGGGAACAAAAGGAGATGGAGATACTCTAAATCAGTGTGTGTTTTGTCCATTTCGAACCTCTTCTTCTGAGCTGATGGCAATGCATCTTCAAGTCAATCACACTAGCAAGTCCCGCCGTAAACGGGGGGGCCTTGTAACAAGTGACAACCACTCTCCCAGGCTGACCCTGTATGGAATGAACCATGACCCTTTGGCACTGTGGAAGTTCCTCAGTGAAGGGGATGAAATCATGGCCATGGATGACTGGATAAAATACAGGTCAAGGACTGAAAATGGGGTCAGCTTGGAAGATGGGGACCTAGAGATGGAACCCACAAAACAAGGGCTTAAACAAGGTGATGGCAAACTGGAGAACACAGATGATCATGAAATAAAAGAAATAGAGGATGGACAGGAAACAAACAGCAACCTTGAAGATAACTCCCATCAACAGGGCATGACAAAGGATCTATCAGACATGATGCAAGAGGAGTTGCCTGAGGACAGGGAAAAGCTTGTGAAGAACTGAGCGATTTAAAGTGCCCCAGAGGAACACAGAGCTAGATTCAAGGATCTATTGGAAAAATTAGACACAGAAAACTAAAATGAGGCTGATCATGTTCTTTCCAACACAAGGACATCATGTCCTAGTTTCATACATAGTCACAGACTTGCACACAGACATATATCCAGTATTCTATGCTAGTCTTAGTCTTCAGGAGTCCCGAGGCCTTCTTGACTGCTGTTTTTTTTAAATATATATTTTTTCTTTATTTTTGTCATTTAAGGTAATTGCCAAGTTATATTTCTTTCTACTGTGAGACATTCCCATGTCAAAAGCATCTGGAAATGGTAATCATTAGAACAGGAAGAGCAAAAAAAAAAAAGCAGAAACATTAAACTGTATAATAATGAGATATTTTTTTGTACTAATATAATATCTTGTGTTAAATGAAGAAAAGGCTGGCTTAACATAAAAGCCAGTGTAGTCTACAACATCCATCTGGCTGAATTTTGCATTTTGCCAACACTTGCACCATTAACCAAATGGATGGCATAATTTCTTACCATACCTTTACCAGGCTGTATGCACAGTATACTGTGATGACTAAATGGTACTGATGATGACCATTTTTAACAATACACAACAGAGCAAATAATATTTTCCCCACATATACTGTCAGCTAGGTCTGGCATTCTTCTAGTGAACAAGACTTCTTCTACTTCATTCTGTCTCAGTGCCTGGTGCTGTATTTATTTTTAGGGGAATTCTACGACACAGGAAATTATATTTCATATATACAGTATATTCCAATTTATGTATAAGAACTCTAAAGGTAAGATAGTTCTGGAACATTGTGGCTGCAATTTCTGTGACCTGTCTGTTGCGCCTAAAGGAGTGGAACATTGGACTTGAAACATGAGAACAGATGGCCAGCTGACAGAGAACAAATTGCAGTGTTTACATCAGAAATACCACTATGATTTTTTTGGATGAAACTGGATCATGATCACTGAGGAGACATTAAGAAGGATTGAGGTCTGGTTTTCATATATCGAATGAAATATTTCGACAACATTGAGTCCAACTCAAAGAGACTGAGTCCCAATCAGTCATTCCTACGTTTTCTTTTCTTTGAGACGAGAAAGACATGGGTCCCTAAGCATCAGGGCAAATCGAACAAAAAAAAAAAAAATAACTATGGCATCTTTAAGATCAATAGTTTTTTAAGGAAACAATAAGAAACATTAATAATAAAATCACTAACACCTTCATAGACATCCCAATAGAAATGTGTAGCTTTTATAAAGAGAAAAAAAGAGAAAAAAAGTTCTTTTTTAAATGTTTTTTTTTATTTTATTTTAAGAAGAGTTCTTAAAGAATAAAAAGTGATATCAATATCAGTAATAATAATAATGGTTGTGGTAGAATACTGGTTTGGAATGTCTTAAAAACACTGTGCAAAGTTCATTGTTTTCCCAAAGTAGATTTTCATTTGCCTTTGAATATAGACCAAACTTTTTGTTTAAGAGTTATTGTTTATATTGAGTCACTTTCATTTGAAGTAATGCTGCAGATTCAAATCTCTGTTCCTAATCATACTATAAAGTGGTCAATCAATCAATCAATCAAAAGAAAAATGTTGATGAAATCAACTTATCAACTATTGATCTAATCAGGCATGCAATCAAACTCTAGTTTTCAGCACTAAAGTGTTGGCACCATCATTTATTTGATAACTTATTTATTAATTATTGCAAAAAGTGTGTCAAGGACATATCACTTTGTTGTCAGTTTGACTGACTTGAAATATAAGGGAGTGACTCCCTGCTTTCTGTACTATTAATGTTTATGGCATTCTCACACATTTCTACCCCAAAATCAGATAGTGTGATTGAATGAGCTGTACCTTACTCCTGCCTCTTGTGCCACTGACTGATAAAGATGGGTACTGATTGTTACTGCTGGCCTTACTATATAAATGTGCATGTGTTGTTTTGTGTGTAGAGCACCTTATGAGTTTGGTAGCCCCTGACGTGGTGGTCGTTAAAGATTACACTCCAAGCCACTGTGCCTTCTGTCCTGCACACTTCCTCAAGTACTTTGTATTCTCACCAAAAGCACCTACAGTAACTCACACCGTATCTTCTTTCCACTTCTACCTGTCTTTTAAATGTTGCCACTTCAAAGGCTTATCATTCTGTCTACTTCTCTCTCTCTCTCTCTCTCTCTCTCTCTCAAGTACACAACATTATCAGACATTCTGGCATTATTCTGTGTGCTCACTTCATTCAGGTCCAGTTCTTTCTGAACTGCTCCTCTTTTCCAACAAACACCACTTAAAGGTGACATACTGTTTAGCATTGTGGCCTTTTTTTTTTTAGGTGTTATTTTAATTTTTGTGATGTTTGTTTGCCAATGAGTTGAGATCAAGCTCTTCTTATAATAATTAATGTTCGTTTGGTTTTTTTTTAGTATTAAAAAAGAAAAGAAAACTGTGTTTGATGTACAGATAGAGTTAGAGATGTGTTTCTAATGAGAGCTCCAACCACAGCACCGACTCTCCATCTCTCTTAATAATCTTACCTGTATCGACTGTGTGGATATTTAATGTATAGCTCAGGGCAATATGACTGTCAGAGCATAATGTCTTGGCATGTTAAGTTCCTACACTGACTAATAATTAATCTAATGGGAAAAGCATGGCTGAAGCAATCAGTGAATATGTGACATTCAAAAATGTTGTGCATTCCTACTTACAAATTCACGTGTCAATCATCAATATTTAAATATGTGAATGTTATGATGCCCCCAGTGACATCTAAAAATCCAGAAATCTCATCATTTTATAAAGAAAGGCATGTAGTTTCCTGGGAATCTGCAGTATATGAGAGTTGGAGTGAAGGTCTGGGTTTGAGCTCTTAAGTAGTTGACTGCTATTGCAGTGAAGGGGAAACTGGTTTAACATAGTAGTGATTAATATGAAAATGTGGACTGATAAAAAAAAAATAGTAGAGAAGATTCAATAAAATATAAGAAAAATAAGTTAACTCTTTTGGTGTCTATATGTCTGTGTCATTGTAGAAGAAATTATTTGTTTATGATGATTTTTTTTAACTTATATTACGTGAGTATAACAACTTCCTTATTATGTCATTATACTATATATGAATATACTGTATGTCTAAATCAAGGGGTGCATTTTCAATTGTATAAACAGAGATTTTCCTGGACATTGAGAAGCAACTTTTAGCTGCCCTGAGACATGAACTTCTATTCAAAAGGGTTTGTGGGAGCCATGATTACCATAGACCCCTTTAGACTGAACTTAGTAGGTGAGACTTTAAAGGAGAGGAAAGCCAAAGCACAAGATCAACCAGCTGTGCTTTGTGCTAACTGGACTTTGATTTAGACTTATCAGTCTACAAACTACGAATGAAAGTAAATGAAAAAAAAAAAAGTATTGGCTACAGGTGTACAGTGCTGTCCTCTAGTGGAAAAGAATCAGATAGAATAATTGAAGTCCATATGCTTTCAATATCTTTTATCACCAATTATCTTTGAGTGTAAATATTAGTATTTTTAAATTCTTCCATACCAGGAAGCCAGAAAAGTGATTAATTTGAATACTACTACTACTACTACTACTACTACTAATAATAATATATTTTAATTAAAATATAAATTATTATTGCATTATCATTATAATTCAAAAAATAAATTATATTTATATACTCTGTATGTACGCACACACACACATACACACATGCACACTTTACCTACTCTATGATTCTCTATAAAAGCACCTTGGCACATACACCAGTGGAGTCAGCTCTGTGATTCAAGGACTTCCTGGGAAAATATTGCACATGTTGACATTTAATTTATATTGTTAATGCACATATTAGTCTATATAGGTTGTATTCAACTTCCACATTCATTAACTGCTTTATCCTGGTCAGGGTCACGGTGTATCCAGAAGCTATCCCAGGAACATTGGGTGGGAGGGAATACACCCTGGATGGGATACCAGTCCAATCAAACACATTCCTACACTCATTCACACCAATTTTAGACTAGTCAAACTACCATGTTTTTGTGAAGTGAGAGAAAACCAGAGAATCAGGAGGAAACCCATGGGGATGCAGGGACCCTGGAGCTGTGAGGCAGCAACAATGCCTGCTGCACTAACTTCCAAATTAATGTCAAATTTAATAATGTCAAAATTGAATATGTTGTAAGTACAGTGTTAACTTGGACATAATTAATTTAGAATTTAATAATTTGTATAAGACAAAATATAAACAAAAACATATTAAACTATCTCACTGGGAACTCTCAAGCAAAATATCTAATAGCAAATAGCAAAATAACTGTAAATTAGTCAACCTCTATATACACTCACCAGCCACTTTTTTAGGAATACCATACTAATACAGAGTAGAGCCCAACTTTGTTCTCAGAACAGCTTCAATTCTTTCAGGCATGGATTCTACAAGGTGCCGGAAACATTCCTTTGAGATTCTGGTTCATGTTGAGAACACTGCATCACAGATTTGTCAGATGCACATTCATGCTGAGAATCTCCCATTCTACCACATCCCAAAGGTGCTCTATTGGATTCAAATCTGGTGACTGGGGAGACCACTGAAGTACACTGAACTCATTATCATGTTCATGGAACCAGTTTGAGAGGCTTTGTAATGAGGCTTTGTATCATGGTGCATTACTATGCTGTAAGTAGCCATTATAAGATGGGAAAATTGCAGCCATAAAGGGACTCAGACGGTCAGCAATGATACTCAGATAGGCTGTGGCATTCAAACAATGCTCGATAGATAGTGAGGGGCTCAATGTGTGCCAAGAAAACATTCCTCAGACCATTACATGATGACCGCCAGCCTGAACGTTTGACAAAATGCAGGTTGGGTCTGTGGATTCACGCTGTTGACTCCAAATTCTGACCCTACCATTTGCATGTTGCAGCAGAAATTGAGATTCATGAGACAAGGTGACATTTTTCCAATCTAAATCTGTCTACTCCGGGTGAATCTGTGCCCACTGCAGCCTTAGATTCCTGTTCTTGGCTAATAGTATTGGAATCCGATATGGTCTTCTGCTGTTGCAGTCTATCCATCTCAGCGTTCAACGTGTTGTGCATTCTGAGATGCTTTTCTGTTCACCACAGTTGTAAAGAGTGATCATTCGTGTTACCATAGCCTTCATCTACTACCTGTCATCTACTACTAGTCTGGTCATTCTCCTCTGGCTTCTCTGATCAGCAAGGTGTTTCCACCCACAGAACTGCCGCTCATTGGATGTTTTTTTGCACCATTCTATTTAAACTCTAGAAATGGCTGTGCATGAAAATCCCAGGAGATCAGTAGTTTCTAAAATACTCAAACCAGCCCATCTGGCACCAACAACCATGCCAAAGACAAAGTCACTGAGAGCGCATTTATTCTTCACTCTGATGTTTAATCTGAACATTAACTGAAGCTCTTGACCTGTATCTGCATAATCTTATGCATTCTGTTGCTGCCATATGATTGGCTGATTGAATAATTGCATGATTTGTTTTTAATACAGCACTCAGTGTCTCAATATGATTTATAAAAATCATATCTATGTTTGAGAACTTATGGCATAGTCAGCACTAGAGTGTCCCATTGTGAGAATTTGAATATGTAATGGACCCAATATTACATGCTAGACATAAGCATGTGGAATAGAGAAAATCCTACAATTTGAACATGAAGTTCCTAAAAAAGAGTGTGTAATGAATATTCCATTATGCATGCAACATTTATGAAATAGTTCTGCTCTTAAAAGGAAAGTTTTAATGGAACACCATTTTTGGCTGAAATTTCAAAACATGAAGTCTTTCTTCAAATATTCATCCTTGTTCAGTAACCACTATCCTAGAAAAATGGCAAGGCAGGAATACATTCGGGACAGGACACCATTCCATCACAGAATAAATTATTCTGCTAAACACAATGTAACACTATAAATATAATTTTCAATAAACAAAAACTTTTTAATAATACCAAATTAGGCTCTCACTAATTTATCTGCCACATTATCTCTATTTAATCAGAGATAATGTGGCAGATCTCCATCAATTTATTACCGCTCATTTTCTGTCAATTTATTACTGCTTTTCTATGATTGTCACGCCAATGCCGGAATCTACCAGAAACTCCACTTCCCAGAATACACTGTGGCCTACCAACATGGCCACAACAATCCCCAACACCTCACTCTACCAGCATGTTCCCACTCACCGGAATACTAATCGTGCACACCTGTTACCAAAAACACCCTCACTTATACATACATGGAATCTCACAATGACTCTTTGCAAAGTAAAGTTCAATGGATGTTTACCTGACTTACCAAGCCCTTTGTTTCAGTGATTGCTATTATGGTTTTTGATCTCGCCTTACTTCCTGGTATTTGTACGTTGGATTTTGATCGATGTAGGACTCGTAGGAAATGGGTCCAAATCACAGTCAAGAACAGATATCCCCTCCAGCTGACCCCCCTCAGCCTTGGAACAGCTGCGTTCAGCAAAAATGTTCACGAAACTTGACCTATGCAGTGCCTATAATCTCGTCCGGATCAGAGAGGGAGATGAGTGGAAGACGACGTTTAGCACCACCTCTGGTCACTGTGAGTATTGCGTCATGCCATATGCCTCCAATGATAACATTTTGATCTACTCCTATCATTAGAAACTCATATCCAGCATGTCAAGCAAGTCCTGTCACATCTATTGGCCACCCAACACTATATGAAAGGTGAAAAATCCGAATTTCATGTGTCCACCATCTCGTTTCTGGGATATATCATTGGCCCCCAAAGGGGTAGACATGGGTCAAGAAAAGGTGGCAGCTGTCACACTACCATGAAGGTCAAGGAGCTTCAAAGATTCCTGAAGTTTGCAAACTTCTAACAAAGGTTCATCAGGGGCTTTAGTTCCATCTCTACTCCCCTAACATCCCTCCTGAAGAAGGAACCCAAGCGTTTGCTCTGGCTCCAAGAATACCAAAGCTGATTCTTTGTCCTGTCTTTACCCCACTGACAGCAAAGATCTGAGTCCAGAACCCATATTACCCTTCTCCTGCTTTGTGAGAACCATCACTTGGGACATTGACAGCAAGATAGCACACACACCAGTACAAGTCCCCTACGCATGCCCCCCGGATCGAGCAGGAGCAAGCTCATGACTTGGACACACATGACTCTGGCTACAGGGCATCCTAGCACACAAAGAACTTATCACCTGTTAAAGGCAAAGTACCGGTGGCCCCTTCCTGGTTTTTGTATTTTGTAATTTGCCTTGTATTGCTGCTTGCTGATCACCTGACTTTTTTGCCTGTCCCTTTTTACAATTTTGCTTCACGTGTTGGATTTGTTTGCCAACTTTAATAAAGATACTAAACTGCAATTGGATCCATGTCCGACTCCGTCGCATGACAATGACTTTGTTAGAAGCAGACATAAAGAATTGCAATGGCTTCAGATTTCGCTATGATACTCAAATGGAGTCAGTTCAGTTGTTGATAACAAAAAGTAGCTACAATGAGTATCATAGTGAAATCGTTGTCTTGGATATTGCGACACAAAATATAGCAAGACAAATTTGCTGCTCATATCATCCATACCACTTATTCTACACAGGGTTGTGGGGGAACCTGGAGCCTATCCCAGGGGACTTGGGGCACAAAGCAGGGGACATGCTGGACGGGGTGCCAACCCATCACAGAGCACAACTGCACACACTACAGACAAGTTGGAAATGCCAATCAGCCTACATCACCTGTCTTTGAACTGAGGGCGTAAACCAGAGTACCCAGAAGAAACCCCCAAAGCACATGGAGAATATGCAAGCACTGTGCACACAGGGCAGAGGAGGGATTCAAACCTCCAATCCCGGAGGTATGAGGCAACCATGCTAATCACTAAGCCAACGTGTCCCCTTGCTCATATCATGTATCACAATATTTCCATTTAATGTTCATTATGAGCTCTAACTCTTCTCACACACTAGGTGGCAGCACCAGAGGTAGTAGAATACAGAGCATGAAGTTAGTGACTGGGAACCTAACTGTCTCAAAGTATGCTTACTTATTAGTCCAAAAGGTTAAGCTAATCAGAAGGCTGCTTTATGGCACATGTGTCAAACACAAGGCCCACAGCTTCCTTTCATTTGAACTTGGAAAAATAATCACACTTTCCACAATGCACAGCAGATCTGTGGCCATCCAAAGGTAGTTACCGTGAACCGCTGTATATACGTGCACTCTGGTTTCTACCCCGGCTGGCTTGATCGCATTCTGAATATGGATTAAATTCAATGCCTGTGTGCTGTGCTTGATGTGAGTCATACTCGTGTGTAAAACTATTCAGAAGCATGTCGTATGTTGTGCTGGCAGTGGCGTAACCAGAAATTAACCAGAAATCATTATTGTTTTTCTCATCTGTACAATTAAACTGGTAAGTGTGATGCACTTGCGCATTTAAGATGGATGTCAGACAGCAGCAAACTCTACCATCAAATAATCTTTCCATATTCATAATGTTGCCAAGAACTACATTTATGACACAGAAAAAGGTTAAAATTAAAATAATGTTAATAATAGGGGAAAATTACATCATCGAAGGTGGTAATTCAATAATTCAACGAGGGTGACCCTATAAATAGTACACCATCTTCAGTACTATTTTGACCAGACAGCTGTCATCCAATCCTCAAAGCAACTGTCCATCTGTTACTATGGGGCTCCCGTAGTCTAAGCACACACTGGCACACTGGGTAGTGGACATCATCACCTTGGCTTATAGATGTCCAGCCGCTGTGATATGTGACTGTAATCTCTTTCACATCGGCCTTATTTCGAGGCACACTGCTCCAGGAACTCTGGTGTTGTTACCTAGAAGTTACCATGCACTCTTTCCAGGTACAACAAGGTTAACATCACCCCTCCCATTGTTGTAATTGCAGGTGGTCATTCTAGAGCACCTTTTGGGGGAGTCCTAAGTATGTTAAGTATGTAAATGTGGGAACCTTGTGATTTGGAATCAGCACCACTTCTGAAAAGAAGGATTGAGAGAGAGGTGACTGCATCACAATCTTATTTACTGCGTATACTGAATCGTGCATCATTATGTGATTTTGCTGGAAGATCAAAGCAAAATTAAAGTAGTTAGCACCCTTTTTTTTTTTTTAAAACCAGAGTTTTGGTTCCATTTATCTTGTGCACATAATTATGATCTTCCTATGACACATCTATATTAATGATGTGCAGTTTTTGTTCTTTCTTTCTTTCTTTCTTTTTTTTTTAATATTTAAATTGTACTGGTTGTACTGTCTAAAAGATTCTTTTGTCCAAGTTTAAAGGTTCGATTAAGATTTAGTCATTCCCACGCTGCTAGCAGCTAAAACTAAAACCTTCCATTACAGATGCATTTGTCTTCTCAAACATGGTACAGTTTTTCAGCACTTCAATTTAGCTAAAAAGTCTTTAGTACAGTATAAGACAGGAAACATGTGATACATGTTCAAACGGAAGGTAGATTTTACAAATACCAACTTTGTCACAACGTATTTATATTATAATTATTTGTAATTATAATGATGCCCATTATCATCACACAATCTATTGTATTTTTATATACACAAAAAGTATATAAAAATAACACAAAAAGATGGTCCACACAGTTTATTTTCTAATAATCATTTAAAATTATTTCAATTTTTATGTGCCCCTCCTCCCTCCATAAAGACCTGAAGAGCAGATCTCCAATCTGCGTACCTTTAAAGTCACAATCTCATTTCAGACAACTGAGTGCCAATGAAACTGCAAAAAAGGGGGAAAAAACAAAACAAAAGAATACTACCAAACCCCACATACTATGTACAGGCCTTAAGCAATTGTTTATACAATCAAGAAATAATCTTGCCTATCATTATTAAGAAGATCTTGGCAAGATCATTTGTAATAAAAGTATGTCTAGGTAGTGATCTGGGATTTAGCCACGGTTTCACTATTTAATGTAAGTCTGTTTGATGTTGTGGCAATTAAAAAAATGCAGGAAATAAAAAAAAAGGTTTAATAAGAAATTCAGGTCAGGCATCTCCCACATTTGATGAGGATGAAAACACAACCACTGGTGAAAAATCCATCATCTGGCAGTCTGTTCTTGACATTTTCAATATATACAATTGAATATTTCCATATCCTTTACTTCATCTTTTTATAACCAATTGAATATTTCCATATCCTTTACTTCATCCTTTTAGTAGTTTATTTATGAGACTTGCTTTAACTGGTCATTTTTATATAGAGTTTTTTCCTGTTCCTTTTCCTCTTAGATTGTTTTAGATTCCTTTTCTTTCAAATGTACCTTTGTTTTTTTTTTCCCTTGTCTTTCTCTTTACTGTAACCGAGAGTTGTGTGTAATGAGAGGAAGAAATCTGTATCCTGTCATCCTCTCATTTTACTCATTCCTCTGCTGGTGTAATATAAGTAGTATAGTAGTATTATAGAGTCTAGGGTGAAAGGCAAACAGCCTACAGGTATAAGTTCAGTGTAATTACATGTACCTAAATAATAGGTAGGATTCTTTTTTCATTAAAAAAAAAAAAGTTGTTTTAACAAAACATAAAACATGTGCTAGTTCTCACTTTCCAGAAGATGGCGCACAATCTCACAGGTCTGACTGACTGGCAAGAGGTGCAGTATTAAAAATAACTTAGAGATAATAGTTTTAGGCATTATTTTGTGACTGGAACTTTGTAAACATGTTAGAAAACAGCACTGACAGTGTTAATGTCTCCATTGTTATTCTAAATTTGTATGATTTTTATTTTATTTTAAACTAAAGCACTGTTAGATAGTGTGTCCAAATGTACAATTGTAAGAGGATGACAATTATAACAGGATAAATATTTTCTTTGTCAACAGTCATATTCACTGTGCTCATGTGATATTGTCCTTTCTGCGTATGAAGTATTTTGACTCCAAATTACATATTTGGGTAGTATGAGGGTAACACATGGTGCATTCTAAACCCATAGTGTAACATAATAAAACTATAGTTTAATATAATAAAGCCAAACTGTGTCATAGTAAGCCAGTGTGTTATAGTAAACCATAATGTGTCATAGTGAGACCAAAGTGTATAACAGAAAACCATAGTGTGTCATAGTAAAAGCATACTTTGTCAAAGTAAAACTCTGTGTCATAGTGAAACCATAGTGTGTCATAGACAAAAACATACTATGTCATAGTAAAAGCATAATGTGTCACAGTAAAATCATATTGTGTAATAATAAGATAATGTGTCGAATAATGAGTCGGAGTGAAACTGTACTGTGCCATAGTAAGGCTATACTGTCTCCACAGTGTGTCACAGTTACATCACAGTGTGTTATAGCTAAACCACAGTGTCAGAGTTAAACCCGAGTGTGTCATAATGAAGGCATAGTGTATATAGTGTCATAATAAAACTATAGTGTATCATAGTAAAAACACAGTGTGTTATGGTAAAAGAACAGTGTGTCATAGTAAAAGCATAATGTATCATAGTAAAAACATAGCGTGTCATAGTACAGGCATAGTGTAACATAGTAAAGCACGGTGTCACACTAAAAACATAGTGTATCATAGTAAAGCACGGTGTCACACTAAAAACATAGTGTATCATAGTAAAGCACGGTGTCACACTAAAAACATAGTGTATCATAGTAAAGCACGGTGTCACACTAAAAACATAGTGTATCATAGTAAAGCACAGTGTCACACTAAAAACATAGTGTATCATAGTAAAAGCATTGTGTATCAGTAAAAGCACAGTGTGTCATAGTTAGAGCATTGTGTATCATAGTAAAAGCACAGTGTGTCATACTAAAAGCATAATGCATTATAGTAAAAGCATAGTGTATCACAGATAAACCATAGTGTGTTATAGTAAAGTCATAGTGTGTCATAGTAAAGACATAGTGTGTCATAGTAAAGTCATAGTGTGTCATAGTAAAGACATAGTGTGCCATACTTAAACCATAGTGTGTCATAGTAAAGACATAGTGTGCCATAGTTAAACCATAGTGTGTCATAGTTAAACCATAGTGTGTCATAGTAAAGACATAGTGTGTCATAGTTAAACCATAGTGTGTCATAGTAAAGACATAGTCTGCCATAGTTAAACCATAGTGTGTCATAGTTAAACCATAGTGTGTCATAGTTAAACCATAGTGTGTCATAGTTAAACCATAGTGTGTCATAGTAAAGACATAGTGTGTCATAGTTAAACCATAGTGTGTCATAGTAAAGACATAGTCTGCCATAGTTAAACCATAGTGTGCCATAGTTAAACCATAGTGTGTCATAGTTAAACCATAGTGTGTCATAGTAAAGACATAGTGTGTCATAGTTAAACCATAGTGTGTCATAGTAAAGACATAGTCTGCCATAGTTAAACCATAGTGTGTCATAGTAAAGACATAGTGTGCCATAGTTAAACCATAGTGTGTCATAGTTAAACCATAGTGTGCCATAGTTAAACCATAGTGTGTCATAGTAAAGACATAGTGTGCCATAGTTAAACCATAGTGTGTCATAGTTAAACCATAGTGTGTCATAGTTAAACCATAGTGTGTCATAGTAAAGACATAGTGTGCCATAGTTAAACCATTGTGTGTCATAGTAAAGACATAGTGTGCCATAGTTAAACCATTGTGTGTCATAGTTAAACCATAGTGTGCCATAGTTAAACCATAGTGTGCCATAGTTGAACCATAGTGTGTCATAGTTAAACCATAGTGTGCCATAGTTAAACCATAGTGTGTCATAGTAAAGACATAGTGTGCCATAGTTAAACCATAGTGTGTCATAGTAAAGACATAGTGTGCCATAGTTGAACCATAGTGTGTCATAGTTAAACCATAGTGTGCCATAGTTAAACCATAGTGTGCCATAGTAAAGACATAGTGTGCCGTAGTTAAACCATAGTGTGCCATAGTAAAGACATAGTGTGCCATAGTTAAACCATAGTGTGCCATAGTAAAGACATAGTGTGCCGTAGTTAAACCATAGTGTGCCATAGTAAAGACATAGTGTGCCATAGTTAAACCATAGTGTGCCATAGTAAAGACATAGTGTGCCATAGTTAAACCATAGTGTGTCATAGTAAAGACATAGTGTGCCATAGTTAAACCATTGTGTGTCATAGTAAAGACATAGTGTGCCATAGTTAAACCATAGTGTGTCATAGTTAAACCATAGTGTGTCATAGTTAAACCATAGTGTGCCATAGTTAAACCATAGTGTGTCATAGTAAAGACATAGTGTGTCATAGTTAAACCATAGTGTGCCATAGTTAAACCATAGTGTGCCATAGTAAAGACATAGTGTGCCATAGTTAAACCATAGTGTGCCATAGTTAAACCATAGTGTGCCATAGTAAAGACATAGTGTGCCATAGTTAAACCATAGTGTGTCATAGTAAAGACATAGTGTGCCATAGTTAAACCATTGTGTGTCATAGTAAAGACATAGTGTGTCACAGTTAAACCATTGTGTGTCATAGTAAAGACATAGTGTGTCATAGTTAAACCATTGTGTGTCATAGTAAAGACATAGTGTGTCACAGTTAAACCATTGTGTGTCATAGTAAAGACATAGTGTGTCATAGTTAAACCATTGTGTGTCATAGTAAAGACATAGTGTGTCACAGTTAAACCATTGTGTGTCATAGTAAAGACATAGTGTGCCATAGTTAAACCATTGTGTGTCATAGTAAAGACATAGTGTGCCATAGTTAAACCATTGTGTGTCATAGTAAAGACATAGTGTGTCACAGTTAAACTATTGTGTGTCATAGTAAAGACATAGTGTGCCATAGTTAAACCATAGTGTGTCATAGTAAAGACATAGTGTGCCATAGTTAAACCATTGTGTGTCATAGTTAAACCATAGTGTGCCATAGTATAGGTAATGTGTCATAGTAAGAGTATAGTGTATCATAGTGAATACATAGTGTACTATAAAAAAGCACAGTGTGTCATAGTAAAACATTATTCTATCACAGTGTGCATAGTGCATCATAATAAATATATCCTAGTGAAACTGTAGTGTACTTAAACCACAGTGTATTACAGTAAAACTATACTGTATCATAGGAAACCCACAGTGTGTCATAATAAAACCTTAGTATGGGATCCTACGATACTGTAGTGGATTTTGTCCAAGGGAAATCCCTCGCGTGCATGCGGTTACATTACGGAGCTCGGTGCAATAGAACTGTCGCCGCACTTCCTCTGCTGAAATACACGCGTGTCCGCTGCGTCATAATTCAGTTCTGCGCGCGGCCCAATAACGTGAGTTAGTGCGCGTGCGAGTGGGCGAGGGGGAGGGAGAGAGAGAGAGAGAGAGAGAGAGGGGAGAGAGGGGAGGGAGGAGGAGGAGGAGGGGGGATTCTGCCGTTCCGTTGCGCACAGCCGCACTGCTTTATACCGCATCACCACTAAACCACTGACTGATCCCGCTGCTCGCATTCACTCACGCGCCGTGTTTCTCCCGCATCCTCACTTCTAGCGTTTCCTAAGCTTCCAAAACCAAAAAGAAATCAGTGCACTCAGGGGAGCGCAAGGAGAGGAGAAGAGGGGACGACAATAAGAACCACAACAAACTATCATCTCTGCAGAACTCAACTGCACATTTTCCAGCATGAGCGAGGTGAGTGGGAATAATAGGAGAAAGAGAGATAGATAAAGAAAAAAAAAAAAAAATCTATGACTCAGTAGATGAGCCAAATCTAGAGATGCTTACTTGAATGGAGTTCCCAGACTCCCCATGCACAGTTACCACCACTGTATCCTGTTGATATGACATAGAGTCAGAGTGACTGTAAACCTGCATGGCATCCAGGAAGCCAAGGCAGGATTGCACTAAGTGAAACAACTGTGTTAACTTAAAAAAAAAAAAAAAAAAAAGCTTATGTATGACATAATTGCATAAAAGTGTATGGATATGATGTAACCTATAGCTACAGCTGCACAGCGTTTAGTGGGCTACTTTGCGACCTTTGCGCTTGTGCATCTCCTCCTCCACTGCATGATTCAAGGTGCAGTGTAAAGCTGTGGAAATCTCTCTCATCCCTCAAATGCATGAAGGTGTTGCAGTGAAATGCGGAGAAATTCTGCCAGTGCACTCTGTTACACAATCTGCATGAGGTGCAGCAAAAGATCCCAGCTGGTAATGCACGCTTTGCCATCTTTTCTCCTGCACACTGTTAGTTTCTAATCTGCCACAGGCTGTAAGTTATTATGCTTTACTTGGAGATCAGACAGCCTGCTTTGTGCAAATTCTATAAATGAAATTTTATGTTATTTTTTATTCTAGCATCAATTCTCCACAAGCACAAGTATCTCACTTGTAAATTCCCTATTTGTCCTACTCTGTTTATATAAGAAGTTATTAGGGTTATTAGGGTTAGGGGCATGGTTAACATTAAATGTAAGTATTTTTACTTATAAAACATCTGAAATTGAAAACATATAAAATCGTGATCTAGCCATATCACCCTTGCTTGTTGAAATTCGCAAACATTTCTCATTAGATCAGATTGGACATAAATAGCTGCCTAAGAAATGCTTCAATTTCACATGCAGTATTCTGCCTATGGTATGTAACTACAATAGAGAGTTTAGTTTAGGCAGTTTTTCACTTTTTCTCCCAATACGTCAAATATTTACAATCTCAATTTCAATCTAGATTCAAGATTCAAGATTTTATTTATCACATACGCAGTTACACAGTATACTGTATAACTTGTAGTGAAATGAAAACCTGGCCTATTTCAACTGTGCATGTAAATAATAAAGTTAAAAAAAAACAGAAGTGAATAAAACAATTTAAGAAATAAGAAATAATAAGAAATACATCTCTCTCATGCTTGCAAAGCATTCTCAACTATTTGCAGTACTGAATTCAAATGGAAAGTTGAGTTTAAGGTTAACAGTTAAGGTTTTTGTACCATTTCTTATAACGTATAAATTGCTTGAAAATAAATATTTGCTCAGTTTGCTGATTAGACTAACATGCTGCTTCTGAGGCAATGCGGTCTTACACTTGCAAATTTGAAGCAAGGTGTGTGAAAATATCTTAGAGTTCAGGTTAGGGTGAGTGGAGGGGTGATCATTGTACGTTTTTTTTTTACACCTTCAACTGCATCAAATTGAACAAAACCCGACCCCCTTGTCTGTTCAATTGTGTACAAATGCTTCCTAATTAAATGAGGTTGCAAGATACATAAGCCAGCCAGTGCGTCTTATTGAAGTGCTCATGTAATGTCATAATGCAGCTGAAATGCAGAATGCATGCTGGAAGGACAGTGCTAACTGCTCTCTTGCCAATATAAGAGCTAACAGAAACCCACAACTGGATAATGTTGCTCTGATTGACAGCAGAGAGAAAGAGAAGGGCCAGTTATGTTCTCTTGTGGAAACCTTGCATCAGACCACTGTGGCCTCAGCAGGAATTAAGCTTGCAATGATAAGGTGAATTTTTAGCCGTTGACACAATTTTGCCAATATTTTCAGTCTCTCCACTGAATCACGAATAAGTTATTAAGAATACTTTGGTTCAGTGTGGTGTGTTATTACCGAACAGCTTCAACCAGCCAGTCATTAAGTAAGGAATAAAACATATCAGGGTGTGCTGTTATAGGAAAATAATCAATGATGGCGTGGTGTGATGCAGCCACATTTGAAGCAGTGTTTCTGTTACCAACCCAATCAAGGATTAATTATTTTCCTATAACAGCACACCCTGAAATGTTTGTTTGAACTATTACAATTTTTTATTTATTCATCAGTGTTGTACATTTGAACCTTTTAAAGTTACTTTTAATGTTGCAGAACATCCTTGCGACAAGTTAGAGCATAAACAGCCTTTCCCTCACCAGCCGCTTTTATTTCTGATTTATTTTTGAATAAGACAAAAAGAAAACCATCTTGTCATGTGATGGAGAACCAGAAAACACACTCTGGAAACATCCTCTGTCCTGAAGATTTTCCTGTGACAGAAACAACCTGACATCTGGCTCTTACGAGACACTAAAACTGTCCAAGAGATGGTGTTGTAGAAAATTAATCAGCACCTTCTGAGCCATTATAATCAAGTATTCAACAGTAAAATGCAAAATAAACCCTGACAGGGTTATGAGAGGGTGTATTGTTCTGAAGTGATTTATTTTGAGATAACAACTGGCTGGCTCTACATTGTTTTGTTTATGACATAGCAGAGAAGTCACTAATTTGATGCAGAATATTAATTTGAAATGACCTTATTAGCAGTTACAAGCTTATGCTACAATAAATTATGGCATTTTTGTGACATGCTTTAAGTGCTTATTAAAAAAATGCTAATTCAAATATGGGTGGCATGGGTGGCATCTCACAGCTCACAGCTCCAGGGTCCCCGGTTCTATCCTGAGCTTGGGCTACTATTTGTGCATGGATATGAATGTTCTCCCTATGTGTGCATGGGTTTCCTCTGGGCTCTCCGGTTTCCTCCCACAGGCTGAAAACTTTCCAGCAGGTAAATTGGCTATCGAAATTGCTCCAAGGTGTGTATCCATGTGTCAGTGTGTGTGTGTGTGCATGGTGCCCTGCGATGGACTGGCATCCCATCCAGGGTGTAATCTGGTTCCCAAGATGGATCCACCATGGCTACTGAAGATGAATGAATGAATAACTCAAATATTATTTGCAATTGGAATTCCCTTATAAGAAGATAATCTGAGACATAATTCAAATTCAAAGTCTATTTGATATTTTCAATACTAAAACTGGTATGCTTCTGCCATACTGAAAAATTAACAACAATCTCTTCGTGTGATGTTGCACTTTTTCATCATCACACATCAACTCGGCAAAAAATAAAACACTTTTGCATTTTTAATTTGAAATATTAGTTTCCCAAATAATAGTAATAATAATAATAATAATAATAATAATAATAATAATAAATTAATAGAGTTAATAAATAAAGTTAATGCAAATAACAGTGTAACTATTTTTTTTTATGTTTGTAAAAATGTAAATAGTTTATTTTGTAGAATTAGCTACTGTGAACAAATATATGTAAAATCTTGGGTGTAATGATTAAAGCGAATACTGGATTAGCATAACTAATTAATGCTGATGTCAACAGGTGTATTGTTTTTGTTGATGATGACTAATAGGTTGTGTCTTTGTTCCAAGAAGATGCTATGTGGTGGCACACGATATAACATCAGCGTATTTTTGTCAGTCTACAGTATTCGTGGAAGCGGTGTGTTACATTACTGAATATTTGTTACACTGTAATATTACAGAGTGAAGTGCTATGATTGATTTTATATTTTGTTTTTGTTAATGACTTGCTTCTCTAAATAAACCTTGAACCTTGAACCTGGATAAATAATAGTACTGTACACATGGTACACATTCGGGTTTTTTTGGCATCATTTTCATATGTATTGAGTATGATATGCTTGTATCATATTTATTTAGCAAGAAATCTGATTGCTGACTGACTCATGTAAACCCAGAGCTTGCCATTATCTCAATACATAAAAGCATAAGTAAATGGAAGACATGTTGGATGAATTATTGGAGCGGTGGTATAGGAGTCACTAATCTATACCGTCTGGAGCAGATTGTGAAAAATAATATCATATTATAGGTTAATTGAATTGTCTCCCTGTCTGTGCATGCAGGGTGACGCTGCTGAAGATCTCTAAAGGCAGGAAAAAGTCAATGCATTTTGATGAAATATTACAGAACATGAAGCGTTTATTTATTTTATTTATAAAGTATCACCTGAACATTTGTTCGTTTTGATCTCTTGTCATATTCCGTCTCTGCGCTAAACTTATATAGGACTATGCAAACACAGATCTGATGCTGAGTACTGGTACTGTGGCTGCTCCTGGGCTGACATGCTGGGTCTGCTGACGTATTTTATGGTGTGAATGCATGTTATACAGGTGTCAACATCTACGATTTAGCCGTAACATTTACAATTTTTGACTTGTTGCTATGCTGATATGGGAGACACCCGAAAACTACATTTTTAAAAAAAATTTTTTACCTAAAGCAGCGCTCAAACCACACAAGGATAAAATTCCCCTGACAGAAAAGCCTATTCACTGAAGGGGAAAGGACGCAGAATGTGAAAAACTATTATTTGTTTCTAATAGCAGTACCTTCACTTCACACAAATTAATGAGCTCCGGTCTTGAAGTGAAGTGAATTGACTTGTGGCCAAGTATGGTGACCCATACTCTGAATTTGTGCTCTGCATTTAACCCATCCAAGTGCACACACACAGTAGTGAACACACACACACACCGTGAGCACACACCCGGAGCAGTGGGCAGCCTTTTTTGCTGCGGCGCCTGAGGAGCAGTTGGGGGTTCGGTGCCTTGCTCAAGGGTCTCACCTCAGTCATGGTATTGAGGGTGGGAGAGAGCGCTGGTCATTCACTCCCCCCACCTACAATCCCTGCCGGACCCGAGACTCGAATTCACAACCTTCAGGTTCACCTTCGGGTTGCAAGTCAGACTCTCTAGCCATTAGGCCACGACTGTCTCCCTTGTGAGCTAATAGAAAACACAAAGGTGAAAAAAGCCTTGCTGTTTTTGTACTGTTGCTCGGTGCACATCTGAAAAAACAACCAACCAAACAAACAAACAAAAAAAAAAACAATTAGCCACCTTGTTCACTGACATGGGCTAGGGATTTGTTTTTTTTTTCTCTCTCTCAGCTCCGCTAAGATTTTCTTGTAGCAATGTTGTCACCTCTGATGTTATGTTGCCTGATATGACACCGCAAATGAACGTAATATGCAAATTGTCTTAAAGCACTTTGTCATCGCACCTCTGAGGCTTCGTTTACACGACAACGATGTAGTCAAATACAAAAAAGTTTTCAAAACGATTTGCATTTACACATATCCGCGATACCGGCCAAAAACGCTGTATTACGTATGCCAGGCCAGTAGTTGGCGCTGTCACCTTGTTAGTAAACAGTACCTGTAGGAAAGTGACGATTAGCTCTTTGTGGGCGGGAGTTCCGTCACTAAAATCACCAAACCTACTGTTGCTCTAGTCCTCATTCATAGAGATAGCAGCTAGCCTTTTTAAGACTTGTCGTCAGCGCTGATGTGTATTTAGAATTTGTTGCGTGTATATGATGCGTCTCCGCTGTCGGTTGTAATATTGGTGAAGTAAATCCACACTTTGCTGAAGAAGCGTTAGCAAACTTTTGCGCAGCAACAACACTACCATGTACTCCGCCATTGTCGTGTATGTTTGTTTACGCTTGCCTTTACAATAGACACGTACTGCGCATGTCTACATACCTAACACGTACTACACACGCGCATGACGTCACCATTTTCAAAGATTCCCGTATTGGGTGTTTACATGGAGACGATAACGGCGGCGTTTTCAAAAACTTGCACTTTGAAACCCGTTTTCAAAAATATGCGTTTTCAGTCCCCAAAATGCCGTTGTCGTGTAAACGAACAGGCAGAACGCAGAAAAAGTTTCCCATTTTTGGCTGAAAACGTTGTCGTGTAAACGGCCCCTGAGACTTCATCTTCACTGGCAAGAGAACTTGCAAATGTTCGGTTCCTGTTCGGATATCACTATCAGATCAGTATCGAGTATTGGCTGAATATCTCTGGTACTGATATTGTATCAGAATGGAAAAATCAAATCAGTGCATCCCTATTCATGTGTGATTTCTTGGGCACAAAACAAAAGATTCATCCTGAACAGCTTGCAGATTAATTTTTATAATTAACATGTGATTGTCAGTGCCATCCAAGACTTATTTTGTAATGGAATTCTGAGTTTACTTTTTTAATTTAAACAACTTCTCATCGACATGCTGCCCGATTTTTACTTTGATTATCAGTTTCCTGCCATTCGACTGCCTGATGATAGGGGCACCAGTAGGAATTCATTTCTACCTAAACAGAGCAATGCAGCAGCACTTTAATCCTTTGCAGGAAATGTCCGCTGCATGCGAATTCAGTGGGGAGTAGTGAAAAATGCATGAGGGATTGTGGTATAGCAAGCAACAAGAACTTCAGTCGTGGAGCAGAAAGACAAGTTGAGCTGGATCCAATTTTGTGCAAATTACAAGCGACTGCCATCTTTCCTTCTAGCCAACATGGATAAAAAATGAATAACCACACTGAACTGAGCTGTGCGGACGTGTCGATTGCTAACCAGCAGAGCCGAGTCTTCGCTATAATTCAGCGCAACTGCGTCATATAGCAGCACTTCATTCTGGAACATAGAGATGAGAGCATTTACTGTTTCCGCTACTTCTAATCTGGATATTCATTAATATGACAATTAATGTTGTGGGGAAATGCTACGTGATAAAAGAAGCCCTTATTCTTTTGTCTTTTGGAGCTAAAAGCAAAACCTGACCTTTATCTTTACCTTTATGTTATGTTTGAGGTTGTTGATATTTCTTCTCTTATTAAACTCCTGTGTACATCAGCACAACAATCTCTAACTTCTTATGGGAATAACACGAATACAGCACCAACCAACAAATTAGTACCTGAATCATGCCAAATATTTCAATATAAACATATTTAATGTGTTTCAGGATGGATGTTTCCTTTATGGTAGGGATATCAGCCATAGTAGTTTTTTTTTTTTTTTTTTCGACATGTAGGAAACTGATTGGTTCTGAGCATTTTTCATTATTCTGTCGATAAGGAATGAATACTGATGTCACTGTTTAGGGAAGAGCAGTTCATAATGGATCAGGAAGCTGAGCTCCATCTGTTGCAGGAGAGATGCAAGTGTCTGAAAGCAGAGAGTGTAACAGGAGCTAGAAAAAAAAAAAAAGTGGCCTGGAGGGGTGTTGCAGTGCCTAACCATAAACTACGGTTAGAAAATTACAGTGTGCTTCAGTGGCAAGTTTAACTTGGGTAACACTTCTCTCTCTCTCTCTCTCTCTCTCTCTCTCTCTCCCCCTCTCTCTCTCCTTCTTCTCATCACCTACAGCAGCTCCCCAGGGCAGGCAGTTAAATACTGCAATCTGTCTCTGTCTCTCTGTCTTGGAAATGCTCTCTCTCTCTCTCTCTCTCTCTCGCTGTCTTTATCTGTTCACCCATGCCCCCCCTTTCTTTCTCTGTCTTTTTCTCTCCCACTCTATCCATTTTTCTTTCCATCTGCTCCCCTCACCTCCGTTCACCTGTTCATCTGCTGCAGTACTCAGAACATGAAACAAGACAGATCGTTATAATGAAACCATCAAAGAGATGGAAAACTTGAAGGTGGGAGGGAGGGAGGAAATAGATAAAAAAGAGCGAAAGAGAACAAAATGGGATGTAAAAGCTTTAGAGAGCGAGGGAGCAAGAGAATGGGCCTAAGGCAGCGTGTGAATGCGTTAATTGCGTGGGCTTCTTTTTTGCTTTTTTATTCTGCTCTTCTTTCTCTTTCTCTTCATGACCTTGCTTCTTTCCTCCCTCCCTCCCTTCTCAGAGCTTCCTCTCTTTCTCCTGTCATTCATCTCATCTTTCTGCCCCCTCTCTCTTTCTCCAAACACAGATGTCTGTTTTTCTTCTCACTCTCTCAGCCCTTTGTGGACGTCATTTGCACTTCCTTACTGAAAAGATAGGGAAGGAAGGAATAAGCAGAAAATGGAGGGGTGATTCTGCTGACAGTACAGAGAGCATGGAAGGTAGAGGAGTGAGAGAGAGTCTGGGGGGTTTGGAGAAAAGGACAGAGTTGTCTGTTCTTCCATGTCAGCATTTTATAGTCTTTACTGAGGGCTGCAAGAAGCTGATTTGACAAGCACTATCGCTCAAGATGTTGCTGCTCTGACATGGCAGTGTTATACGGATTTCTCTATCTCTTTTTTCATCACTCTCCCTCACTTCCGCTCTCTTTTTTCTGCAGAGCTATTCAACAAGAAAAAGTGTTTTTTTACTGCAAAGCATACTTAAACATGTAGAATTTTTGTGTCATGCTCTGATATGGATTGTTCTGATCACTGGCTATTTCATCCATGGATTAGTGAAGGGAATTGAGTTATGCAGGATTACACACACACACACACACATATACACCCATCAGCCATAATATTAAAAGCACCTGTCTAATATTGTGTACATGTCCCTTCTGCTGCCAGAACAGCTCTGTCCTGTCGAGGCATGGACTCCACAAGACCTCTGAAGGTGTGCTGGCACTTAGCAGCAGATCCTTTAAGTCCTGTAAGTTGTGAGGTGGGGCCTCCATGGATCGGACTTGATGGCCAGCACATCCCACAGATACTCGATCGGATTGAGATCTGGGGAATTTGGAGGTCAAGTCAACACAAAGTCTTTGTCATGTTCCTCAAACCATTCCTGAACATTTTTTGCAGTGTGGCAGGACGCATTATCCTGCAGAAAGAGGCCACTGCCATTAGGGAATACCATTGCCATGAAGGGGTGTACTTGGTCTGGAACAATGTTTAGGTAGGTGGTACGTGTCAAAGTAACATCCACATGAATGCCAGGACCCAAGGTTTCCCAGCAGAATATTGCCCAGAGCATCACACTGCCTTCTTCCCATAGTGCATCCTGGTGCCATCTCTTCCCCAGGTAAGCAACATACACGCACCCGGCTGTCCACATGATGTAAAAGAAAATGTGATTCATCAGACCAGGCCACCTTCTTCCGTTGCTCCATAGTCCAGTTCTGACACTTTCGGAGGCGGACGAGGCTCAGCACAGGCACTCTGACCTGTCTTCGGCTACACAGCCCCATACACAACAAGCTGCGATGCACTGTGTGTTCTGACACCTTTCTATCATAGCCAGCATTAACTTTTTCAGCAGTTTGTGCTACAGGAGCTCTTTTGTGGATCGGTCCAGATGGGCTAGCCTTCACTCCCCACGCGCATCAGTGAGCCTTGGGTGCCCATGACCCTGTCGCCGTTTCACTGGCTGTCCTTCCTTGGACCACTTTTGGTAGGTACTAACCATACCAGGAACACACCACAAGACCTGCCGTATTGGAGATGCTCTGACCCAGTCGTCTAGACATCCAAAATTGGCCCTTGTCAGAGTCACTCAGATCCTTACGCTTGACCTTTTTTCCTGCTTCCAACACGTCAATTTTAAAAACTGACTGTTCGCTTGTTGCCTAATATATCCCACTTGACAGGTGCCATTGTACCGAGATAATCAATGTTATTTACTTCGCCTGTCACTGGTTTTAATGTTATAGCTGATGTTATAGCACACACACACACACACACACACACACACACACACGTTTGCTGTACCATCCTTATGAGGACCTTCCATTAACATATTGATTAATCCAGCTAATTAATGCCATGCCTGCACCCAAATCTAACCTTATCTTTAACCTCAGTAACCAAAAGGAAACCTTTTAGCTCTTAGTTTTTGTTTTCTTAAATAAAAGCTGCAGTAAAAGCAGTTTTCCTTCTGGGGACCAGCCAGATATCCGCATAAGGTCAGAAGTGTCGGAAATTTCTATTCAGATGTCCACACCAAGATGTAAAAGCATGTACACAAATACACACTGAATGCACTTACGCTTACAGCCCCATAAAGACAGGAAGATGCGCTTTGCAATGTGGCATTTTACAGTATGCATTATTCATGGATAAAAGCATCAGCAGATACAGTCAGGAAGACAGGTGAGTGGAAAGTAAGACGGTAAGACTGAGATGGAAAAGTGAGTGGAATGAAAAAATCCAGACAGGACTGAAACAGAGCGAGACAGCAAAAGAGAGATTATAAATTTAGGTCAGTTGTCACACAGGAATTGGCTGGCCATCATGGCTCTTATGGAATCCCTAAGCTCATGCGTGTGTGTTCTGGATGAATCTGTGACTCTGTGTATGTGTGTGTGTGAGGTAGATTAGCAGTTTGGTCCCTTGAGTCTACTCTGGCTAATAGCTCTGCTTTACAGGGAGACGGAATCATTCTCAATATGCTTCAAGCTCTATTACCTCTTCTCTCGATGTTACGATTATGGAGTACGCTCAAGACACAAACACATCTAACATATAGCCTATGTTGAAATGAATGTAGTTTAGAGTTGGATTAGCAGGGGACCCCATAATGTAATGGTAATGGGAGAAGATCTCCTGCCGGGGAAGAAGATAAACTGCGCCACAGCAAACTTTGGCGTCGAGATTGAACTAAATCACATCACACTGAGCAGCGATGTTCCTCGCCGCATGGCTTCGTTCCACTTCAGATATAATATACTAAACCCTCATCTTTCTTCCCCACTAATGTATTCGTGTTTATGCTTAGGAGAAGTGTGAAGGGGTGTAATTTTATTTGTGAGGAACAGCACGGGCTTGCAGTTAAGCTAAACGGCATATTTATCACGCATTAATGCAACTATGCATATTATCCTAATAACGAACGTGAAGGGAAATGATGATATATTTGCCTGATTTTCCTGTTTCGATCATTCTAATTAGACGGTATTTTATCCATTAGTCTACTATGAATCAAATCAAACTTTCTAGTTGTTAACATTATTTATGTAATTACCTTTTTCTATGCAATGATTACCTAAGATTGTAGGAATGCCTTGTGTTGAAGCTTTGGTGAGCTTTTTTTTTAAACAGTGCAGTCCTTCCATTAACTGTCTGAAAATGAACATCAGCAGGGGTGGACAAATCATAAATGCATTAGCTAGCTCACCAGGCAAGAAAAAGCTCCAGTGTGCTACCAAACTACCCTTCGTTTTGGTTGCCTGGATACATAATTGACTAGGCTAATGCAGTATGGTAACTAGTTAAGTGCATTAAGCAAGACTAAGACAGATGAATGAGTATATGATCATGTAGTACATCACATTTGCTTCCTCAAAAAAAAAAAAAAAAAAAAAGGCCAATGTTTTGGCTATAAGCTGTGATGCTGGCTTTATTTTGCTCAGTTTTGTGAGTCTGACAACATGCTTCTGATTCAGAAAAATCTGTAAACTGCATGTTAATTAAGCCTTCTAGTAAATATAGGCTCCCTTGGCCTATGTGTTAAGCTCAGCAGGTGGCGGGATTTGGAAGCACACACTACAGTTAAAGCATCGAGGTGTAACACAATAATCCAGATCTTAGAGACAACTCAGTGTGTTTCAACCATCCAGCCTTTTCATGAAGGGTACCATTTTGAGAAATCCATTTTATGATATTTACTTCACAATATTATGAGCCTTCTACCACTAAAACAACTGGGCACAAATTTATTAGGTCGTCTATCAAACACTCTTATACTAAAAGATGAAACGATAAAGATCTAAAAGGTGAAATGAATTTGCTCAGGAGAAGATCCCTCAGAAGGTTAAAGTGTATTTAAAGTTTGCCTTTTCACTTCTTTTGCTCTTAAGGTCAATCGCTTTCTTGTTTTGCTGAAAAAATCTCAATGTAGATGTTCCTTCTGAGCTTTTAAAGCATTGTTATTAAAGCTAGTAATGTAGAAGCAGCTCTGTGAGGCCTAGAAGAAGCTGTGTGTGTTGGTTTTGATTTCTCTCTTATTTCTCTTCCAGCCTACGCCCACAGGGAACCCAGACAGCAGCCAAACACCCGCCTCAGACACCAAAGGTGAGTGTGTGTCTATGGCTCTAACTTGTCTACTTGTCTCTCTCTGCTTGACCCTTTAGTTTGTTGTGTATTAACTGCTCTTATACCACAGTGATGTTGTTTGCTCGAGTCTGACTGGACAGAAGGTATTGATTATTTTTCTCTAACAGCAGATCTGACAGCAGTTACAGCTGCAAGGTTTATACTTATAAACTCGTTCTAATACGTTATCATTTCACAAGTTGTAGTAACAACGTACACAGAGACTTGTATAGCAATGTTCATAAATGTATCAAAACTACTTTTCTGCGAGAAAGGAGTCTTTAGTGTCACGGCTTTGTAACAGTCAGAGGTACAGCTGAAAACGTAAAGTTTTCAGACACAGAGAACTTTGTGCTTTGCGGTAACATGATAAGCTTCAAGAGAGAGAAAAAAACGAGAGGCTGGTAAGGAAATGACTGTTTTAATGACGACATTAAACGTAACTGTAAACAATGAAAAAGTAGGACATCATTCCTTAATTAAAAAAACACATTGTTAACACTGAAATTGCTGTAGTATAAGAGGAATAAACTACTTAAATAAAACACACCACATTACATCACCATGCTGTTGATTATCGTCCTATAACATCATGCCCCAGCGTGTTTAAGTCCTTACTTAAACACTTTATCAGTAATGATGCCTTGGACTGATTTTGTATAACAGTCATTTTTGAGTGTTATCTGTTATGGATGTCTCTTCAGTAATTTATCCAATTTGCTGCTTCATATATTTTTGGTGAACGATTGCTTAAACACTACAAGTGACGGCAGAGGCTTCACCATGTACGCAATATGTGCTAACCTTAAAATTTACACCATTGAATTAATATATAGTATTTATATTAATAGTTTATTAGCAATCTATTTGTTTAATGTTACATGTTGTGTGTTTTATTAGTGTTCGACCATGGCTGGTCAACAGTTTCAGACGAGAAGTCGAACTTTTACATGGCTTGATATCTGTAGCACTAAATTAGAGGTGTGTGTATCAAGACTGGGATCCCAAATGACCCATAAATAAGTCAGGAGAGTGGGCAGTTTTTACTTTCGTGCAGGCCAGAATGCATGAGAGCATCAAATATGAAGCTTGCGGTACAACGAAATGCCACGTTGATTAACTTGGGAGCATTTTGGACGTGGTGAGTTGTTCTTGGTAAACGGCATTTATTCACTCATGTTCAGTAAATGCTTATTCTGGTCAGGGGCGCTTTAGTTTAAATTGCTAATTTGTCTATATTTTGAAAGATAGAACCAACTGAGTTCCTTAAAAAAATATTACGGGCAGGTACAAACAAAAACAATAACTGCAGGAGGTGAAAGGATTGGTTAGAATTCTTTTGAGAGTGGGTGGAAGTGGGATTAAAAACAAACAGTCTTGTGCACTGACGTTACTCTACTGTGTACTGAACAATCTGTACCAAACGTGTATTCTGGTGCCCTAAAGTCTGTTTACTTGGTTAAGAAATGATTTGGTTAAAAGTCACTGTGCTTATTTAAACCTGATCTGTTTATTCAGTGATTTATTGTCTATACACTCATTCGTATTTCGACTGATTTTTATTATAGGAAAGGCGTCTGCCACAGCAGGGAAGCCGGAGCAGGAGGAGGAGATCGATATTGATCTGGAGGCACCCGAGACGGAGAAAGCAGCTCTTGCTATCCAAAACCAGTTCAGGCGTTTCCAGAAGAAAAAGAAGTAGATCCTTAATCCAACAACTGTAATAAATTAAACAAATCTTAACAGGAATAAGACATAGAAAGAAAGTGGTGGTAGAAGTTTATTTATTTTTAAAAAAAGTACATAGTAAGAAGAAAAACAATAAGATTTCTTCTGCATGTTGTGGAGAGATTATTCGGCGAGGGGAAACAAATATAGACAGGAAGTGGAGTTTATAATCTAGCATGAAAGTAGTCAGTCAGCCATTTGCTTTCCCCTAAAACTTTAAACTCATAAATTACGCAGGAATTGCACAGAGCTCTAACATACATCCCCACAAAATGATCAAAAACTGAAATTCCTGTGTCTCAAAATGGCCCCAAACCCAACATCAGGCCTTGAAATGAATATAGAAACCACCAATATGCCTGAAACTTAAACACTGTGCTTAAATGTGTCCAAATTCAGTGTTCAAAATCATAGACCAACTGAAGTCCCTGCACTGAAAAGGAAGCCATTTGACAAACAAAATTATATTCTCCATCCACAGAGCAAGCACACGATACAAAAGAGCACATGTCTCGTTCAAAAGAGCACATTAGCATTTTCCAGCTCCCACTTCTTGACTTCCTTTTTATTTCTTTCCTGCTCTTCCCTGTGGCATTGATGACAACTTGGGCACAGTCTGCAATTTTGTTCTCGTTTTTGGTTCTGTAGCAGAAACTAGAGGGAAAGTGTGTATCATGTTCCCAGGTAACGTTATAGCTATCCCTGAGGTTGCACTATGCAGTCACACTCGTAGAGGAACAGGCCAGTTAGAGGGATATTCACTGCATCCCCATGGTATGCTGTTTCCATGCCAACCTGAATTATTGATACACCTTTGGTTGCACAACAGCATGCCCAACTGATCAAAAAGCCAAGAACATTTAAGGTGAGAAAGAAATAAGCAGGAAGACAACCGTGGGGGGAAATTATATGAATTAAATTAGCAAGAGAATCCATCAGTACGGAGACCTTAATACAATAGACCTCGACTAAGTAACTCCATTGAGTAACTCCATGAAAAACAAATGAAACAGTATGCTTCATCTGAGGTGCCAGAGATGCAAGTTGTACACACCATCACAAATTAATAGCACTAGACCTAATTTAGACCTTACTTCCCAGTAGCTTACATCCCAACATAGGGGCACGAAATACAGATTGAGGAATAGAATTAGGACAGAGAGGAAATGGAGAGCATAAAAACCAATTGGAACTGAACAATATGCCCAATTTAAACCGACCCCTTGAGCAATGAGCTATTTATAATAATTCTAAGTATATTCTTGTCATTTTTACCACAGACAAGCACAAACACACTTTTTTGTTGGCACGAAAAGGTAAAGTCTGTAAAGTACATAAAACATTGACCTGCTCTGGAAAAGCAGAGCTCTAACTAATTAATACTCTATTACTGGAATGTAACCTCTTTTTCTATTTAAAGGGCTGAGGCACAATTAGCACATTCAACACGTGCTCATTACGCATGGTGAGATATCCCTAAAGCACTACATGAAAGGAGTCTGTAGTCTTATGGATCTTGTTTTCATCATATAGCCATAACAACATTTAAAACCAGATCCCCTTGATGAAAC
Source organism: Pangasianodon hypophthalmus (assembly GCF_027358585.1). Classification (NCBI taxonomy): domain Eukaryota; kingdom Metazoa; phylum Chordata; class Actinopteri; order Siluriformes; family Pangasiidae; genus Pangasianodon; species Pangasianodon hypophthalmus. The sequence continues at coordinate 7,679,283 of NC_069737.1, read as the reverse complement.
TCAGCTAACTGCAACTGGTTGATTGACCTGTTTGGAGTGAAAATAGTGTTAACTGTTTGAAAGTTTACACATCGTGAGTGTTAACATTCAAATCGTTGAGTGGCAATAAGTTATTCATTTTATTTCACTCTCCCTCCTCGTGTGGCCCTCACCCATTTCTCCCACTGTTACACTTTATGGCCCATTTTAGGCATGACCTCCTTTCACTTTGCCTCAAGGCATCTCAATCTTGGATCTCCCATACATGGCATGCCGGCTACGCTGTTTGAAAGCCAGTTTTAGAGTTCTGTATAATACTCAGTGCAGTTGTGGTTTGTACTTATATCTTAGCAGTTACAATTAAAGTTAAGTACTGTATATCCAATGTGAAGTACTGTATATCCAACCCACTCTATACCTTGGATACTATATATGCTATGTCAATACTCTATTATATTAATACACTTGGGAATAACGTTTTAAAATTCGCCTGGTCTTAGCACTTTCATACCTCCCTTTCCCCATCCCTAATCCAGACTTTTCTAATTTGCTGCATTAAAGCAATGTGGCTTTGCTTAAAATGGAGTTACCACCACTATGTTGCTTTTATGCCTCAAAATAGTACAAAACCATGGGAGAGGAGGAAATCTTTACCAATAGCCATGATACTGAGAGCAAGGATGAGAGCACAAGTCAAGCAACACTGGCAAGGTGCCAGAGCCACAACCTGACCTCAAAACCCTCTTCAGGTGACCTTTTTAAACGGACCGAATTACATCACTTCCTGTCTGTTGAGTACTGATGTGAGCCCAATCAAGAGATGCGGTGCTTCTGATTTCTTTAATTGCGCCTCCTCGCTTCGTTTCCTTGCTTCCCGTCCTCGCTTCTTAGCTCCTCCCTCAGAGGAAGTGGAGAAAGCGGGCATGAAAAGGAACCAAGGACAGGAGGAATCAAGAACCAATGAGATGTTCTTGCTCACTGAATGGTTACCTTGAAGCGACTTTAGCGAATTCATTTATTGATGACATGTTTCCCTGCTGTATTAGCTATAGAACAGTATATACAGTACAGTGATTACACACTAAATTATCCTTACTTAAAACATTATTGCATGTGTACATCACACGCTTAAATGTTGATGTTTTAGCCTAAACAAGATCACCTGACTTCTCTACTTTTAAAGCTAGTGATATTAATTGATTTTCCTGCAAAGGTTTTATTTGTATTATTGTTTACTTAATTAAGATTATTATGTAAATTTTGTATTTGTGATTCTTTATTGGAATTGGATATTTTTGGGAGAGGTGGAGCATTTGTACCATAGGCTTATATCATGCTCTACAACAAGAAGTACTCAAGCATAAGAAACATCTGTGTAGCCTCGCTCTCTGCTTGATTCCTCATGAATTAGTACATCCTTAAAGATGGCAGACTTTGATTGAGTTCCGGCTCATGGGCTGAAGGAAGTAGGATTGAGGAATCAAGGAGACATCAATTAGAGTTTTGGGAAGCACCCGTGGAATCTGTAGCTGCCTCCCACTGGGACACTGCAAAAAGATTTGACTGGATGATTGGTTATCAATAATAGAATCCCATATTAGTCCTTTTGGGGTACATCAAAATGTGGATTGAAATGAATGTGGATTGAATGTGGATATAAGTCACTGATTTCTCACTGAAGGAGGGCCCTAGGGAGGGGCATACGGATGCTTTGGATTGGGACCTGTCCTCTGTAGGGCTTATGTAGTTACTGACCACATTTTTTCCATGTTACCTAGAGAGGGAATATGAAGATGGTTGTGACATCACACTGTGTTTTAGCACCACAGGTCCTGTTTTGTGTTAGGCATTTCAGACATACTTTATGTAATCCTGTGTGGCAGAGAAAGCGCATTCAAACATTCCTGATGTGTTGCTTTGAATTATACACAATTAAAATTTGCTGCAGATTGCTTAAGAAAACCACCTTGTGTTCTTTTTTTTAATGGGTTTTCCATTCACAGTGATTGTGCATAACAATACATTATAGATGACATGAAAAAGCATCAGAAGAAAATGTGCATTAAACGGTATTGACGGGACTTGATGTAAACTGCTGACCTAATTGGTTTTTTTGTTTGACATCACTTCCTGTGTGCTTTGTTGAATCGTCTGCGTCAACCCTGTATGCACAGCGGTATACTGAGAACTGTCATTTTGCTGCTGATTTCAGACCTGTTACATTTCTAATGTAATAATTAAGTGTAGCAATTAGTAGAGGCAAGCTGTTCTTGAATCAGCTGCTAAACAGAGAATTCCCAGAAGATTTCCGTTTCTGTGTTTTTCCTCCCATGGGCCTCACTCCATTCAACTGCTGAGGTGATGAGCCATGACTGAAGCTTCATTAGGACAGCTAGTCTCCTGAGGAAAAGGCTCACTGTCCACAGGCGGTCTCTATAGATAGTCCTCATGGTTAATGTGCGTAGGGTAATAGAGAGCTAAGGAAAGAACTCGCAGCATCACTTAGGGATGTAGGGAGATGCAAGGAAGCAGCAGGACCCAAAGGAAGCAGTGGATGAACAAAGGACATACAGGAACCTTGTGTTTCCATTAGGAGTGGAAAAAATGAAGGGCTCTTTCACGCTGATGTGTAGTGATAGACTGCAGGCTCTGCTCAGAAAGTCAATAAAGTAGTAGCAGTTGAGTTTTGGAAAAAGACAGATCACTCGATGTTTTATATAAGGAGTTATTGGGATTATATTCAGGAGATGACAAAGAGCACTTGAATTATATAATATATGACATGATTTGCGTAAATGGCATGGACAGCGTTTAAAAGAACCTTTGAAAGAGAACCCATTTGCACATTACTGCTTTAGTAATAGAGTTACTGCTATCTACTTAGTTTCCCAAATGACTAACCATAAAAGTTCCCACAGCCTTCAACAGGTAAAAAAAGGTTAACAATACAAGTAAAGTGGTAGACTACAATACAAGAGGTAATTAGAGAAAATGGGCCTATGCAATAACAATGTAGCTTTACAAAACTGTGCTTTAATTAATCCTTAAAAGTCTGTGACTGCAGCTTCACCATAAAAGATAATGTCTTACATATTGCTTAATAATGTAGGAGTTATTTGGTATAGAGACTTACTTTTTGCAAAGATCCTTAGCTTAACATGGGGGAAAAAATCGTGATTGCAAATCTACTCATAGTATCAGTTTATCTGAAAAATAACATTTTTGGTTTGGATTATAAACCAGCCCTCTGTTAAGATGTTGGATTTTTATTTATTCACTATTTGTTAGTAAGTTCGATACTCATCTATATGGTAGTAAGTACTGTAAACATCAGCTCTACAGCTTTCAAACAAGACATTTTAACTAATCAGGTTTTTTGTCATTCAATGCCTATATCAATCATAAGTCTGGCCAGTCTGACACACATCATTCATCAACTATGTGGCCAAAAGTTTGTGAACACCTGACCATCACACCCGTATGTGAGCCTTCTCCAAATTTTTATCAGTGCCTGTCTTTACTAAAGCTCTTGTAACTAAATGAGCACAAATCCCCACAACCACACTATAAAATCTAGGGGAAAGCCTGCCCCTAGTGGAAGGTGGAGGTTATTATAACAGCAAAGGGGGACTAAATCTGGAATGGGATCTTCAAAAAGCACATATGAGTGCTATAGTTAGGTGTCCACAAACTTTTGGCCATATAATGTATCCTTGCTAAAACAAATAATATAAAACAAAACATATTCATTTTTAAAAAGGGGGCATTTTATTGACTTAAACCTAGGAATCCAAATTGGGCAAACATAGGCATGGACTTCTGAGGGTTAAGGAAGGAGCTGCCAAATCAGTAAATATGATCCTGTGGCCTAAGCGAGGAACAAGCATGTCAATCTTGATTGGCAAATACACACTTACAGCAGAAAATAGTGGTTTGGTGGTTAGCTGCATGACCAACTTGCCCGGGGAAAACCAGCAGGGGAACAAAATCCATCAGGCTTCCTCTGGACAGTAAATATAAACAAACATAAAAGAATGGGCCAGTATATCAACCAGGCAACACATCTCTTTACTAGCAATAAACATTTAATCCAACAAAACAAGATACTCAACACTAAGATAACACACAACCACTTGGTCTATGAAAATGAACACCTGCTTTACAAAGGCACAGTGACATTACAGTACTGACACTACAGTATAGGGCTGTAGTCAAGACCATCATTGTATAGTCCAAGACAAGTACAAGACCAGGACTAGCTGAAGTTGAGTCAAGATCGAGTCTTATGTGGGTCCAGACAAAGTCAAAATTGAGTGCAAATGAAAGCAAGACCAAGTCAAGATCAAGACCGAAACCATCAAATCTTTTTCAAAGCCAAGCCATTACTTCAACTAGTTGGCTTCATTCTTGCATTGCATCAATGATTAGGCTGTTTTCCAGAAGAAGGATTTATTTCTTGCCAAACTGTGTGCAGGTGAAAAGAAAAGACAACACTAACATTATTTTTACAAACTCTTAGTTGAGACCATACGGTATTTAGCGAGCACAGTGCCCAAGACTGAAACAAGTCCAAGTCCAAATATCTGTCAATATAGAACATGTCAAGACAGGACAGTTTCATAACTTCCCAACTTTATTTTGATTTTATGATTTGCCAGTTGGTAAAAAGAATTTTAAAATGTAATTACAAAATTTTCTGATAATTTAAATTTGGCCTATTACTTTGTATTGACTTCCCCTTTGCAGTAGCACAACGGCCCATTGAAAGCTATTGTTCTAGAAAACACCATTAAAAACCATCAAAAATAATCATTAACTTATTTCAGAAATAAAGATTTTACATGGGTGAGAAAACCTAATGTAGTCCAAGAAGGTCCTGTAAACTGCCTGTTACATAAACAACACTGAACTGTTGTGGCAGGTTGGGTTTCTTCCAGGTTCTCCGGTTTCCTCCCATCTCCCAAAAACATGCCAGTGGGTGGACTGGTTACTTGCCTATATGTGTGAAAGAGTGTGTGAATGTGTGTGCATGGTGCCCTGCAATGGACTGGCATCCCATTCAGGTCTAATGTGACCCTGACCAGGATAAAGCAGTTACTGAAGTTGAACGAATGAAGTAATAAGTGTTGCTGTATGTAGGCAACTCCAGCATTAGATGGATTATTATTGCATTAATGTGTGAATCAATTTAACATCTCATGCTTGAAACATTCTTTTCCATGGTTCATCCATAATTGCTTATGCTAAAAATGTATGTTAGCTGTGTCCCACAACATTTACTCAACCAGACAACACACGAACACTTTCACCTCTATGAAAAGTTAGAAGTGTTCCACAAGTCACATGTTTAACAGAAGGTTGCATCATCTGAATTCCTTAAAGATCATGGGAAGAAGAAAAGTAAGTTCTCTCATTGTTGTTGTTCTTTATTTTCAGTCATACTGTGATATTGACTTGCAAATTTACAGATTTAAATTGAATTAATAATTAAATTCAAAAAGTAAATCAGTAGAATATCCTTAATGTCCTCATGTCATTAGCATGGATGATGGTTGACCACATTTTGTGTATTTGCTAATTCTATGCTATTCTATTGCCTGAGATTGGATTCTTTGATTTGATCTTGAAAAATGATTAAAAACCTATATTCATTGTTTTAGAGTGTTAAACTTCACCCCAACTGTGGAATCACCCATATAAACTCTTAATTTAGGGTGCCATACCACAGTTCTGGTATACAGTGTCACAACACTGTTTTCCTTTAACTCAACACCTAATTACCATGAAACTGTGTTGAAACTGAAACTATCCAGTTTTGGTGAATCTGTGCCCATTGTAGCCTCAGATTCTTGTTCATGGCTGACAGGGGTGGAACCTGATGTGGTCTTCAGCTGTTGTGGCCCATCCACCTCAAGGTTTGGCATGGTGTGCACCTCAATTGAATTGAGGGAAATTATATTATTATTGTGGCCTCTTCAAATTATTGTGGCCATCTGTGGTAGAAGGGGAAATACTTTGGCTGAGATGTTGGGACTGTCTTCAGTCAGCACCCAAGAAAATACTAGCTAGTCTATGTGTATATATGCAGAAGTGCCAATAATGCTAACAAGAAAATTATATCAGATAAAGATATAAAAACAGAATTTTAGAAAAACAAAGAAAAAAAAAACAAAGAAAAAACAGTATCAATAATTCTCAGGTCAAAGTTTACCTAGATAAAGTTGTCATGAAGAGGAGGTAAGTGCTACCACATCATGTGTCATTTTACTTTGTGCTTTTCCAACAGAAGACAAGGCAAAAAGGCAGAAAATTTAGATTTCAGGTCTACCGTATTGACTTAGCAAGGGGTCAAAAATCATAAGTGCTGCAGCCGTTCCATAGATTTGTGTATCCCTGTACATGATAAAAGAGACATAAGTCATAGCAAGTTACAGAAGTAACTCTAGGGCCAAAGTGGGGTCTGGGGACGTATTTTGTTACAGTGCTGGAAATCACAACCCACTATTATCGAAGTTATTCTGACTGTAAATAATGTCAACTGGAAACTAATGACATTCTTTGATGATCAGAAATTAAGAAGATTAGATTAGATTAGATTCAACTTTATTGTCATTGTTCAAAGTACATATACTAAGCCAATGAAATGCAGTTCGCATCTAACCAGAAGTGCATAAGTGGCATATTTACAATAAATTACAAATAAGGATCTATAGCTATGAGGGTGATATGTACAGGGGAATGGAAGACTTATGTACAGGAGGTGCAGTAAGTATTATAAATAGGGATAAATGTGATCTTTATACGTATGTACAGTGTACAGTGGTGAAGACATGTTAAGAATATAACAGGGATATGAACAGGATATACAATATATATACATCTGCTCACAGGAACCCATCAACCAAGGAATCTCATTAGTTGTACTGATTAAAAGATGAGGCTTTTTAAAAATTACATGTTGCTGCTCATTTTTGAACTCAAAACCTTCACATATAGAAGACAGGCTGCAACAGTTTCAAATCCTATTAAAACTGTTAAATCAACAGCAACACCATCAGCAGTAATTAAAGCGATGTGTATTGCCAGTTTGCACTGAGTATCATGTAATGGTTCTCCCTTGGACTGTTTTATGGCTGACAGCCTAAAGTGTTTCTCGAATCAGGAAAACCCTTATTCATGATGTAAGTGCTATGCTCAAAACCAATCAACTGAAAGAGAACACCTTTTGTATGTGTGCTTTTGTGTGTGTGTGTGTGTGTGTGTGTGTGTGTGCCGTAGCAGCAGTGCAAAGTGCTGTTATGTGGGGGTGGAGTGAGAAAGAGCAAGAAAGTGTGAGATGGAGTGAGTGAGAGAGAGAGAGAATGAAAGGGAGAAGGGGAGGAGAGTTATGTTTCTAATAATAAACCAGAGAGAGAACACAGTGATTGAGGTACAGAACATTGAGAGAGGGTCAGCAAATGCAAGCGAAGAGGAAGAACATCGGGAAAGGGGGGAGATAGGGAGGGGGCAGGGGCTGCAAAGAGCAAGAAAAGATTCGTTTCAGAGTACGGCGTGTTAAAAACGTGACTGTAATTTACACATTGTTAATTGAACACACACAAACTCTAAGGGTGCCAGAATTATAGCCATTTTGATGTTCACTGAAATGAATTTATTTCATTAACTTCCCAGGCAAGAGAAGAAAATGCAAACTGATTTATTATTAATAGTGTTGCTTTGAAGCTATTTTTAATTTTTAATGATGATGTCATGCTTTTTGGCTGACCAGAAAGCTTTATTCCTATGATGCTATCAAATTATAGCAGTGCCTCAAAATACATTTTAGCTGAGGTTGCATATTGTGGAAAGCATTTCAATCACCATAGAATTAATGTAAGGAAAAGGGAGTGTGGATGATTGGTGCGTATATTCTCAGTCCTCTGGGTGAATCATGACCCATTGTTTGACAGAAAGGGAAAGGCTTTGTGCCGTGGTGGAGCATTAAACAGTATCATTTACTGGATTGCGGCACTGCTGAAGCAGCAGCAATGCTTGCTGAAATCTTCCCTCTAGAGGCAGGAAGTGGGTAAACCACACAAGTTCAACACTGTATTAGTACATCTTTGGGTCTATTTTCCCATATATATATATATATACATGTCTTGCAAATGTATTAACCATTGAACTTTTCCACATTTTGTAGTGTTAAAATATCAGGATTCAGATGTGCAAAGCTGACAGAGATACATAGAGATGAGATGGTGGTTCAGTAGTTTCTGAAATTCTCTGACATCTGGCACTAATAGCCATGCCACGGTCAAAGTCACCGAGGTCATAATTTTCCCCATTCTGTTTGATGTTGGATTTGAACATTAGCTGAAGCTGTTGATGTGTATCTGCATGATTTTATGTGTTGCGCTTCTGCCACATGAATGGATAATGATTGGATATTGCATGCGGCTACAAGTGTTCTTATTAAAGTATCCAGTGAGTTATATATATATATAAGCACTGTGCACTGTTCGCCTGCTCATTTATGCAGTTATCTAAATCAGCCAATCATGTTGTAGCAGCACAATACATAAAATCATGCAGATACACATCAAGAGCTTCAGTTAATATTCACATCAAACATCAGAATGGGGAAAAAGTGTGATCTCTGTGACTTTAACACTGGCATGGTTGTTGGTGCCAGATGGGACGGTTTGAGTATTTCAGAAACTGCTGCTCTCCTGGGAATTTCACAACACAGAGTTTACACAGAATGGTACAAAAAACAAAAAACAGAGTGAGCGACAGGAGAGAGAGAGAGTATATATATTTTTATAAACTGTATATATATATATACACAGGGTGTCCCAGACGTCTCCATACGTAGGGGAAATTAACACTTTTCAGCAAAATGTCTTCCGAAATGTATCATACTTAGGTGATATTATATATTTTTTTCAGATAGCCTTTAAGAATGCCTTTGATAAAAGAAGAACGTATTGAAATCATTCTCGTGGCTGGATCGGAAGGCTGCTGCGAGGTTGCGATGGATGTGGCAGTTACATGCCTAACACCAGATGTGTTAACACGAGTTCATCATGAGTGGGAGAGACGAATCTGTGTGTGTTACAAAGACATTTTGCTAAAAAGTGTTTTTTCATTTCCCCTATGTATATTGTGCATTGCGCTTCTGCCACATGAATGGATAAGGATTGGATATTGCATGGGGGTACAAGTGTTCTTATTAAAGTATCCAGTGAGTTTATATATATATATATATATATATATATATATATATATATATATATATATATATATATATATATATATATATATATATGTATGTATAAAATGTATGTGTTCTCAATGTTTTTCCCCTTGTTTGTTTAATCATGTGATGCCGCTAGTGTATCACCACCCACAGCTTAGCCACACAAACCCAACCTCTGAAACTCACGCATCATTTTGCCACACCCAGAAAAAGGTAGGACGACTTTCTTCAAACAGTTTGCATTTATGTGTTTGCCTCTCGGAGAAAAGTGGAGAAACAGGTTTAAATCCCGTGTCTGCCTAGGAACAACTAAAAGCCACTAAAACAGAAGTGAAGAATTAACAGAGCACAAGACAACATATCACCATGCAGAGTAAGTCATCAAGACAAACTTGAATTTTCTGCCTGGTTTCTAGTTATTGCTGTTGCTTTTTTAAATTTTAAAGTGTAAATTGTGGTCTTAGATAGAGAAAATAGAGTAGGCTGTGGTTTGCTAGTGCCGGAGAGATGAATAATTTAATGAAACGACTTAATGAACATGGATTTTGTGGAATACACTTCACAACTTCATAACATTCCTTGCAGTTGTTGAGTTTTAATTAAGAATTGATTACCGTGCTTTATATTAAACACGTTAGATTTTTAGATGCTTCTAGAGAGAATCTTATTTTATACCACACTTAATATATTCAATGAATAAGAAGTTAGTCCCATGCCTTTTCCAAGAACTTGATGAATAAAGGCCAGTGTGAAAGGAATTTATTTTCATTTAGACGTTGACGTCTATCCTGAGCTGCTGCATTCCTAACATGACGTGCATTTCATGGTTATAAGAGGGTTATGATGTTTCAGCAATGAAGCTTGTTTTATTCGGTCTTTTTTAATGACTGTAATTTTTTATAGATATGTTATGTGAAAATGCATCGAGTGCAGGAAGTAGTAAAGGATATGTGTCTTTGAAGCCTCATTTTGTTAACTTTCTGACCATAGATCACTATCCTTTAGTGCTTTTCCGTGTAGGTCCCAGCACTGTACTTGTTTAGTGTTTTAAAAACAAAAAAAAAAGGAGAAAATTGAATTGAAATATGTAAACGAACTGAACTGATTAGGCTTGTGTTTGTATTGCTATGGCATGCAACTATCCAACAACTCATGCAACTATCCAACAGTAACAATAAGATGGGTTTTCCCAGACTGAGACACATTTTTTAACAAGTATCCATGTGCTTTGACAATAAAGAATAAAGTGTGTATCTCGTTCTCCCAGGCCTGGCGTCTAGAGGCCGCACATTGTCTGAAGAGCAGTTCTCATGCTCCATTTGTCTAGAGGTGTTTGTGGAGCCAGTCTCAACACCATGTGGACATAGCTTCTGCAAGGCTTGCCTACAGGGCTACTGGAATCACAGCAACAAGATTCTATGCCCCATGTGCAAGAAGACCTTCTCTAAAAAGCCCGAGCTATGCGTGAACCGTGTTCTTGCTGAGATCGCAGAGCAGTTCCAGGGCCTTTCTGTTGCTCAAGTAGGGGGTGCTGAAGGTGTGGCCTCACCAAGACCTGAAAAAAGAGACGAGGACAGCAGTGAGTTCGCCAAACCTGGTGACGTGGCCTGCGACGCCTGCATTGGAAGGAAGATGAAGGCCCTGAAGTCTTGCCTAAGTTGCCCGGGGTCCTTCTGCGAAGCCCACCTTCGGCATCACAAAAAAGTCAAGGCCATGGCCAAGCACAAGCTGGTGGAACCCATCCACCACCTGCAGGAGAAGCTGTGTAAAAAGCACGAGCGCCTCTTGGATGCCTACTGCCGCAAGGACCATGTGTGTGTGTGCCGCGAATGCGCTGAAGTTACACATAAGACACACAATATAATCTCAGTGGAGCGTGAATATAAGAAGCTATCGGTGAGTGGGTGGAATTGATTCTGATACTTTTGGTGTTCACAACACAACTTTAGATTTCCGTTCCAGACAAAGTTTTCAAACGCCTCTGTAATATATTCTGTACTAATATTATTCTCTGAATTTTGAATGCTAGTCCTAATTTTTTTTTTCCATAGCTCACTGGTCATACAAAAAGATTTTGTCTTTTGCAAAAGTAATCGCAATTACATTTTCTGCAGAGTCAACTGGGGACGAGACGATCTGAGCTGAAACATCTGATTAAAGAGAGAGCCAAGAAACTAGAAGAGATCAAGCAGTCCATTGCAGTTATCAAAGTGAGTCCCAGATAATGCCATGAAAATGAAATAAGACCAAAGATGCAGTTTGTAATTTTAGAGCCATCTGCTGACTGGGGGGTGAATCACCACCCCTTCGGCTGAGACTCCATATGTCTTGTGGGTTGCTTTTTAACCCTGCATGTGATCTTTCTTTCTCTGCAGATACATTTATTAGATATTTTGATATACAATCAAAATATAACTAATAATTGTGCTATTTTTAATTGTAATTAAATAGGACCTTGGCAACAACATGTCTGCTGATATTATACATGATTTAAGTTAACTGGTTTGCTTTAGAATATGTTAGGCTGGAAAAACACTATTCAAACTTACCCACAATCCCTACAGAGATATTATTTAGTAAATCTGAAGCAATACTTTGCCACAAAGAATTTTCCCTACAAAACCAAAAAAAAAAAAACAGCTAATGTTTCACAGCAGGAATTTGCCACTTTGCATCATTTCTCATTTGCATAAAATCTATTTGCAAAACTTTATCACAATGCCCAGTAATGTTGTCCAACTCACTAACAAATTGTTAGTCTGAAACAGAGAATCAGTCAACAGTTTCACAATTCATCACTAGCAAACTTTGAGTTGGATTTACACGATGTTAGGATTATTGATCGAAGAGTTCTAGTACAATTCTAACAATCTAACAATGTAACCTTATTAAATTGTAACACAAAACAGTATTTTGTGTAACAGTTTAATAAAGCTATGTTGTAAGATTGTTAAAAATTGATAAAAATTCTTTATTCACTTATTTATTTATTTTAGAGTTTTTATCCTGAAAGTGGACTAATGGCCTACTGGCTTCCTGTTTATGCTATGTTCTGGGTACTGGGGAAATAGAAACGAACAGATAGAGAGCTGACAACGCACACAGGTTAAACCGGTAAATGACTGCATCTACTCACTCTGTGAACGACAAATTTTCATCAGCCATGTTTAACTAAAGGAGCTGACAACGTCATCAAATGTCATCACTTTGACTGGGGCAAATATCACTAAACTCAATCACCAGTCATACCAGTTGGATGAATTGATTGATCATGTTTGCTAGTATGACACTAGTAAATAGTTTGCTGTAAAGGTGCTAGGCTAAGTAAGAATAAAACACAATGGGGTTTGCCTGAAGCAAAGTTATTGTTGCCACAACAAATTTAATTATTTTCCTATTACTGCACATCCAGTTTTATTCCTCTTATGGCCCAGCAGTTTGCCAACAATTACAATGAACAACATTTCATACTATTTTTTTGTTTATAGTTACATTTAATGTAGTGAAAGTTTGGGAAGCAAGTTAGTTCCTGTTATCACTTAACTTCTATAAACTGTCACTCCTTCACGAGCTTTTTCTTTTTTTCTCTCTTGAAGTTAAAAAGACAAAAAATGATGCTTGTCATGTTTCTGAGAAAACGCAAAGAGCAAAGTCCTGAAGACTTTCCTGTGTCTGAAAACTTAAAGCTGTACTTCTAAAGGTTACAAAACACTGACACTGGAGACTCATTCCAAAAAATGCGAAATAAAATGCCAAAGAAAATTTCACCATATCAAACATTATAAACAATTCTTAAAAATGTGTGCATGTGGAACATCTGCCATGCAAACCTTGCAGCAATGCTGTTATAGAAAGTTAATCAACACCCTCTGACCAATTAGAATTCACTTACAGCACTGTGGTATAGTCTATAGCAGTCTATGACAAATATTAAACACAGTCATATTTCACAAGCCTTATGATTTCTTTATGTTTATGCCAAGAGTCTTAAATTCATAACCATGGACCAAAGTTGGAAAGCTTGAGGCCCTTAATAAAGATACTACACAGCAAAAATTATAAGGGTGTACACTACCAGTATTTTTATTATTGGGTGTTGTTTAGCTACACTGTTGATAGACTATTATAAATAAAAAAAAAAGAGTGTATGTGTAAGAGCTTACACACACACGTACATGGACTAGACTTTTATTTGGCACAAAGTGAATTTGGTCAATTCAGTTATTTCTCTGGGAAAAACCTAAAATTGGTCAAATCAGACATTTGATTCGTTTAAACAGACATTTCAAAAGGACTAAATCAAACTTCCGTTCACTAATGTCCAGCCAGCCGACTTCACTTAGCCATTACATCCTGTCACGATAACTGGGCAACTCTCATTAAAAATGAATGACTCCCGGTGGCTAGAGTGAGGACAGAGTAAGGAAAAAGGTCAGCTCTATTCCAGCTGGAGCTCACTTCCTGGCCAGAAACATTTAAACAGCAGCATGAGGTGAAGAAACTAGGGAGATCCATTTGCTTGGCAATAAGGTGCTTTTTTTATATTATGTGAATATTAAAGGTCTAGAGAAACTTTACAAACTGCACCTTTAATATTTTAATGGATTCAAATGTAATGTTTAGTGGGATGTAATTCAGAAGTGATATCAGTCCATCACAAAATGAGTCTCTAGAGTTCATCTCTTAAATTCTGTTAGAGATGTAGTAGAGCTTAACACTCTATATACAGGTGTACATCTGAAACAACAACAGATCTTTCAGGAACAGAAGCTCATTTCTGAGGGTTAAGCTCTACTCTAATAGAATTTAACCCTTAGAAATAATGAAAGAATGATGGATCTTTGATGTAAAGAAGCTCATTTCTGTCGGATCGTAGCTAAGGTTCTTTTACTGAATGCGTCTGTTTGTGCAAACACATGGCTTTCATAATCTGACTTGCCTAACCAGTAGGACTGCTTCAAATATTTACTTTCCACACCCTACCTTAGTGCCTTCAGAAGACTGTGGGAAGTTAGATAAGTCAAATTTTGCATGAGAAGCATAAATGACACTAAATACAGTATGGAAATTTAGACTTTCCAACCGAACCTGTTTCAGGTCATGCCTGTATTAGTTCTATATAACAGGTATTTTTCCTTTAGACAAAACAAGTTTAATGCTATATTGTGTCAATAATGCGCTGAGGTTAGTGTGGCAGCTGTAACCTGGTGTTGCGACCAAATTGCAAGCTGTTAATGGAGCCCTGCTGGAGCTGTATTCAAAAATACAAGGATAATGAAGTTGCGCAGGGAGGCTAATCCAAAAAAAAAAAAAAAAATCCCTCCAGCAAAGTCTATTACTACAGGGATGTTCACTCTTACACGTGCTGTAATTTTCGAGCCGAAAATTGCAAATTATAGGGAAGTGATTGTGTACACGAAAGCAATAGCACTGTAGATTTGATTATGTTCATAGCCTAAGGAAGCCATGGTGTGTTTATTACACTTTCTTTTTAAACCAGTCAGACCAGTCACTGCCAAACTCATGAGCAAGGTACTGGAGGACAGCTTGTAACCATGTTGTGCTCTAACATAATGCACCACTCACAAATCAATGTAAATCATATCGCTACATAAACGATTTGATAAAACTGTAAACTTCAGTAAACCTAATGAGTCATCTATGGCAAACACAGGGGTGGAGAAGTCATAAATTCACATGCTCACTGGAAAAGTGAGAGCTCCAGTCCCTTTTTTCGGTTGGTTTAAACCCAAATGACTAGGCTAAAATGTACAAGCTAACATAATATAATGCAGAAATATGGTGAGCTAGGTAAGGCATTGCTATAAACCAAGGGAAACAAATAGGATATGAATTCCTGTGTAGCAAGAGTACTCATCCTCTTCGAATCGAATTACTAACGTAGCACATTATTTGCACCGTCAACAAAAACTCGCTAAGCAATGAGATGTGATGTTTTCTTTCTGCATCTTTATGCATCTAATATTGAAGTGCCATGTCGTTTGTGAGGTTAAACATTAAGTCAAAACAAGATAATATGTTGAAATAAGGAGTTAAAATAATGAATATGTTGAAATAATGAGATATTAAGTCAAAATAATTAGATAATATATTGAAATAAGTTATTCAGTCAAAATAATGAGATTATAAGTCATTATTTCAACATATTATGTTAAAATAATGAGCTAATATGTAAATTTAAATAACAGGGTATGTCGAAATAATGGGTTAAGTCAAAATAATCTAATATGTTGAAATAAGTTATTAATTTGAAATGATAAGACAATGTATTGAAAAGTTATTCAGTCAAAATAATGAGATGTGTTGAAATAATGACTTGTAATGTTAAAATAATGAGCTAATATGTAAAAATGTTCTGTGCGTTTGTAGTTAAACAGTCAGCGAGACCTCAAGGATTGTTGGGAAATAGATGAACACAACACAAGGTCACAAGGTCATTACGACTAACAATGTGTGTGCATGTATGTTGTAGACGAGCAGTCAGCGGGAGATCGAGGAGAGCTGGGCTGTGTATGCTGAGCTGCAGAGGCTGCTGGAGCAGAGTCAGGCCCAGCTGGTGGAGCAAATCACGTTCCGGCAGAAGCTGGCCGAGGAGCAGGCACGAGATTTGGCCAGCCGTCTGGAGCATGAGCTTAACATGCTCAAAAACAGGAGCTGTGACCTGGACGTCCTCGCAAATACCCAGGACAAAGTGCTCTTCCTCCAGGTATGTGTGTATACAATTACTGTGGAATACTTGAATCTGATTGGTCAGAAGGTGTTGATTAATTTTCTATAACAGCAGCTTTAACAGAGGTGCTGGCTGTAATTCAATTCTCATTCGAATACATTATTGTTTCTATAGTAACAGCCATACAGGGACTTGTATGCAAATGCTTGACATAATCTAAGGCTAATAATAAACTGTAACTGTCCCAGTGAATTTTTTCAAAGGTGCAAAATCACAAAATAATTTTAGGGGAGAGTCCCTCAACTGAAAACGACAAAAACACAAAAACAAGGTGTTTATATAATAAAAGGAATCCACAGATCGCTACAGCATATGCACGAAAAACAGTCAATAAAGTCTTTTTTGAGTGCAAAACAACCCGTTGCGTTTATCATTTAGCAAAATAAAGGGGAAAAAACTTATCTGGTGGAATGAATGTTCGCCTCTAAGCCAAGGTATGCACTGAATCCGAATACTGAAGTCCTCGATGATGATGATAGAAGGTGAAAAAAATCCAATCGTCCGACAGCAAGAGTATCACAAACAATCGGCAATCCGAGTTTCCTTAAAACATGGCGTGCGTTGCAGTTCTTTTTTTCTGATTTGTCCCGTGTTGAACACAGTTTTGATGAAGTTACTTCTTAGTCCATTGATGAGAAGTCAGGGTAAAGAAGAAAACGGAGAGACAGAAACAAAAAGAGTTCTTATGATTGAGCTGAAAACCTTAGTTTCTCAATCATTTGCAGTGAGGTTATGTAAGTGAGAGCCATGCTTGCTCTTAACCAAACAGGTATATCTTATTCTACTGCCGCACTATGGTCAGTTACAAAACCGACTAACAAATAACTTGTTGTTATTTCACAAAGAAAAACATATGTGTTGGTATGGGGAAGTTTTCCGTTAAGGAGGAATTTCATTAGCGTAGTTCCTTTAAAGCTGTTCCTTTAAGTTCTCCTTCAAGGACAGATGACTTTGCATTTTGCAGTTTCTCAGTAACATGACATTTCCTATTATCTTGAAAAGAAAGTGAAGGAACAACTATTTAAAGCTGCTGTAATGTAAGTGAACAGAAAATAACACGTTTTCCACAACATTAATGGTAACTATGAATGGTTAAAATGTATGATGTGTTGTTCTTTAATAAACACAAACTGCTAGTGTTGGCAAATTACTTTGTTAAAAGAGAAATAAAACACTTACTTGAATGAGTGCATTAATATAAGATGTTCTGACCAATCAGATTCAAGAATTCAGTAGTGCCGGTGTATGCCATATAAATAGAACAGTCAGTAATAATAAATGATTACAGTGAGCAGTGTCCTAAATATTATGCCTTAAATGGTACAGAGTGCTCATGAATACACTATGGTAAAAGGCCAAATAATCATTGTAAAATGTAATATATATAATATGTAATATAAGCATCCACCTAGTTGTGGATGTACAGTCTGTGTGTATTTCTCATGTCTGTGTTTGTATTTAAGTCTGACGTGCGATCTTTTTGTCGTAGCTCTTGCCCGCTCTCCCTCCCCCGCCCGAACCAACTGATTGGACAGGTGTGTCCGTGAACACAGACTTGTACCTTGGCACTATCAGAAAGTCTGTCTCTGCGCTCAGTGAGAAATTCCAGGAAGAAATGAAGCGCCTCTATGGGAAAGGTAACATCTTTAATCAGAAAAAAAAATCATGCTGGCTGACACGAATGAGTCATATCTCAATAAAACATACACAGTAATTTGTTTTATTGTTTTATGTTGATGGTTACTCTCAATAACTCTGACTATTCTTTTTACAGAGCTGAGAAAGATGCAGAATTATGCAAGTAAGTGCTATTTTCACTAAATTCGCTACTTAGAAATGGACATTCCACTGACCTAAGTCGTTTCTTTTGATGAACAGCAATACAATTCTACAATTTATTTATCATATTTTAAAACTCCCAACATATCATATTAATTATTAGCTATTTATATCATTCACAGGGACTTGTATGGCAAAAGCTACCTATGAGTTTTTTTAACTCTAAAAAACAGATTTTTAAAAAATGTTGAATTGTATTGAATGTAAGATTTTTATAAGTGATTGTTTATTGGAATGAACATGAAATTGAGCCAATTCCGATTGAGGATATTCCATGACGTAAACAACATTTTTAGAATTGATGCACTTTTAGAAAAGGAAATTAAAATGCGTTATTTTAACCTAAACAGTTGAGCAGCATGTAAGCATCATCAGTTAAATTTCAACAAAACTTCAAAATTTATCAAGTGACTGACTGTAGTGTGTTTTTTCTTTTCTTTTCATTCTCTATAATGTCTTCATAAAGGCGAGGTGCTTATGGACCCATCCACAGCACAGAGAAACCTGGTTGTTTCCGAGGATGGCCGGCAGGTTCATTATGAAGAGGGCCGTAAAGCCTCATCCCAGTCAGACAACCCGCGTCGCTTCAGCCCGGCTCTGTTTGTTCTCGCTCGTGAAGGCCTCTCCTCCGGCAGGCACTACTGGGAAGTGGACTTGGGACGGAAGACAGCATGGACCCTAGGAGTGGCTCGGGGATCTGCGCGTCGCAAAGGAGACATTCGACTCAATCCTGAAGGTGGTTTCTGGTGCTTATGGCTGAAAAACAACGAGGTAAAAGCTCTGGCCTCCAGCAGGATTCCCCTCCAGTTGCCCACGCAGCCACAGAAGGTGGGTGTCTACCTGGACCACGAGGGAGGACAGGTGTCCTTCTATGATGTGAAGGCACAGTCTCACCTCTACACATTCATGGACACGTTCGACGAGAATGTGTACCCCATCTTCAGCCCATGTGCCAATCAAGAGGGAACGAATGCAGCACCGCTGTCCATCACATCTGTGAAACACAGCTAATGCAGCATGGTTGTTTGTTAACTATGTTTAAAAAGCTGCCTGATTCTCAAATATATTACTCAAGAAAGTGTGTATATATATCACAATTTTAATCATTGTTGGATAAGAGAAAATGAAATTCTATATAAACAGCGATAATACTACATGATTCATGTATTTTGATTAATACTACAGTTTATTAATACTCTCTAGTCAAGAACTACCTTTCTGCCGAAATTACTATAGATGAATTTTGGAAGACTGGAAAATATTATGAAAAAATTGGGTTTTGAACAAAAAAAAAAAAAAAAGAAAAAAGAAAAAAAAAATTTCCTGCCAGTAATATATTTTGACATCTCTATTTTAAGAAAACATAAATATATTTTACCAAATTTCCAAATATATTTTTCTAGCTAAGTGTGATTTTCTTACAGTTTAACCATGTGAAGGGTTTTCTCAGGCCGCTGCACAAAATAAAGATGCTGTGGCAATATGAATTTCATTTCTGACATGGACTGAACATAAACATGCTTCATTTTTGAAGTGGGTGATAATGTGCACCCAAGATTACATTAAGTGGAAAGGACTACGACACAAACACATTATTCACGCTTGTACGTTTTGTATTTGCAAATGCATTGTATTTACAGTTTTTTTTTATTGTGGTATGGTTAAATACAATTACTTATTAGGTTGAAAAATGAATAAAAAAAATTGACAATGGACAATGATGGTAGTATGTTATCATGTTCAGACTACTGAAATTAAACTTACATACGTATATTCTTTCTACCACTTGTACTTTGTATGAAGTAATTTTGAACACTTGAACTTTGAGACTTTTGAATAAAAAAAATCAGTGGCATCAATGACATTATTTTCTCTTTCTTCACATGACCAGACCACTTTAAAATCTTTATCAACTGTACATTGCTCATAGAAATACAGAAGTATAAAGCAAGTAGCATGTAAGGGGTTAACTGTTTTTCTTTATGTCTAGAGGGACCCACTAGCCTGGAAGTTCAAATACTAAACAAGGCTAATGGAAAGGGGAGGGGTTGATATTTTTGAGCAGGGAGTCAGCTGTGTCGCATGTCACTGCTGTCTATAGTAGAACGATCACTTCATACAGGGACTCTCAGCAGTTCCAGCTCACTGGTGAGTCTCCATTTTAAATCTTCATCTAACATTATTATTCTATGAAAAATAACACATACATACTGCTAAAACAAACATAAGTAACTATTTTCATTTCATAATTGGAAGTCATGATTTACTGACAGGTACACCATGCTTGGTAGTCAGTTTTGCATGCTGCCAAAACATCAGCACTTTGCATCAGAATACTAATCAAAATCTCAAATTGTGCACAGTCCACATATAAAGCTCTATTCTGGAATGAAGTTATAGATATGAAATGCTCATTTATGAGTAGAGAGGTGAAGCAGGGCAGTGACTAGACTAGTATATTTGGAAATGTTAATCTTGGAAATCTATGAATAGACAGGCCTTGCCTTTCTGCTCTGCCTCTAAAGCTGTGGCATGCTGTTAAGAGCATATGCCAAGAGGCACAACAGCAGGATTGCTAATCAACTGAACATGCCTAGTTGCACAAGTGTTGCATTATGGTACAGTGCTGTGCTTAAGTATTCACCCACCTTGAGCTTTTCCACTTTTTGTAGTATTACCACCTGAAACTGAAAAGGCATTAACTGGGATATGTCATTAATCTAGCCCATAAAGTTGACATGGAGGTGACATGGATACAAATTCAAAAAGTTGTGATTGCATAAGCATTCACTCCTGTTGCTGTGAAATCCCCAAACTAGTTCCTGCACAATCCGTCGCCATCGGAAGTCAAATAATTGGTTGGAAAAGTCCAACTCTGTGCAATTAGTCTCACATTTTCTCAATAAAAATGCCTGTTCCAGTAAAGCCAGAGTTTGTTAGAGAACACACCTATACAAATAGCATCATGAAGACCAAGGAGCTATCTGGGACAAAGTTCTGGAAAAGTCTCAATCAGGGTTTGGTTATAAAAAATATATATATCCCCAACATAGAAACCCAGACCAGCGAATAAATAACAAATAACAAATATCTGCTTTTTTAAAATTGACTTAAAAATGTACTTTTCTACCTTCATGTACAAATGTTACACATACTGTGTAAATTAAATGTCAAAATTCCAGTCCATTTAAATTCCAGGGAGGTCGGGGTTGGGGGGCTCATACTTATGCAAAGCACTGTACTAACAATACAGTCTAAATGCCAGAGCCCACTACCAACATTTTTTAAAATTATTTAATCAGTTATGAAAGTATTTTTTTTTTACATGTCTGTAATACCTGTAGTTCCATATAAATTATACAGGCAACTGTAATATAACTACTGAGGATGTGTGTACTGTAACAGATTAATTACAGCAGCACATCTTATGTTAATACACATATATCAACAGTTTTGACTGAGTTTGTCTGAGTACACATCTCGATATCAGGGCTCTCTCAGGTGTAACAGGGTGGAGGGGAATTACATTTGTGTGAACTGCTGAATTTGCAGTAAGATTTTCTTTCTAATCATGACAGTATCTGCATACTGACTACACAGGAACACATTTTAAAGCACAATGTTATACAGAAGACATGGAAAGTCCAGTGTAGTTAGGATTTTACCCAGCTGATTCCATTGCGTTTGAATGTTATAATGCATATATGGTGCAGGAATTATAGAAAGTAGACTTTAATATTTTCAGCTGTACTTGTGTACTTGAATTATATATATATATATATATATATATATATATATATATATATATATATATATATATATATATATATATATATATATATATATATATATATATATATATATATATATAGACATAAGATGGGCTGCTGTAACAGTGTACATGCCCAGTACAACAATGTTGTCAGTATAGTTTACACTATATGGCCAAAGGTTTGTGGACACCTGACCATCACACCCGTATGTGATCCTTCCCTAAACTGTTGCCACAAAGTTGGAACAATTGTATTGTCTTTCTATGCTGTAGCATTACAATGTCCCATCACTGGAACTAAGAGGCCCAAACATGTTCCAGCATGACAATGCCCATGAATCCTGACTTCAACACCACTGAACACCTTTGGGATTAATTGGAACGCTGGCATTTATGACTATTACTGTGACTAAGACTATGAGTGTTATGGTCAGCGTCCACAATCTTTTGGCCATATAGTGGATATGGAATTACATAGGTATTAGAGACATTTAATATAAAGTGGGGTCATCTTTATTTGTCAAACCAGATTACATAATTCTTTACTAATGTAAGATTTTAAAACAGCTAAATAGTTACTGGAATTATTCAAACGTTAGCTCAGTCAGTATTAGCTATTGGTTATTGTAACATGTGGGAAAATAAGGCAGGATGCAAGTGCTGGTGGTAGATGTGTGCTTTTTTTAGTGCAAATCTACGAATTGTTGTCAGTGTCTGTTGCGGGGGTCTAAATACATGCAGGCAGAGTTAGGAATAATGAGTAATCAATGTCAAAAACAAGAACTAAGACAGGACTGCAATGCTTCAAAGAAATAGCAGGGTATACTATATATACATACTAATGAAGCAGTAACATAGAACAGGTGGACACACTCAGGTAACAAGGAGACGGGACCAAAACAGAAACAACAACATAAGCACTTGACACTCGGGAACCACAGGAACTGCGTGGTGAAGAGGGAATCTGTGACAGTTGTCAAAAGATGAGAACAATAGCCACAGTGTTTATACTTAAAAAGACACAGGTAAACAATTCCAAATTGTAAAGAGGAACAGGCAAAAGGTCAGGCGATCAGCAAACAGAATAACATGGGCAAATCCAAAATCCAAAAACATAGCAACAGGGCACAATCAAAAACCAGAAATGCGAGACACAATATGCAAGGCTTGGTAAGTCAGGTAAACGTACACTGAGCGTTACTTTGCAAAGAGTCTTGGTGAGGGTCCATGTATATATAGGTTGTGTGTGATTGGGAACAGGTGTGCATTGTTAGAATTCAGGTGAGTGTGAACGTGCCGGTGGAGTGTCGTGCTGAGGATAGTAGTTTGTAGGCCGCAATGTGTTCTGGGAAGTGGAGTTTCGGGTGAATTGTAGCGCTGGGGTGACATTTGCCTATTTGGAGTGTCAATACAACAACAATTTTAAAATAATATACCTCTAAAGCAATCTTGAAGCATCCTATGTAGTAGCTACTAATAGGAAAGGTGTAATTATAAGCATGGGGAATGTAAGGAAGTTTTGAAAAAGAAAAAAAAAAAACAAAAAAAAAAAACATACAAATCAGAAAATTTCCCATTTCTTCAGGAATGGCGTCACCTACAAACATGCTAGCAGAAGAGCAGGTCCATTGTTCCATCTGTTTGGATGTCTTCACCAATCCAGTGTCTATCCCCTGTGGCCACAACTTTTGCATGGCCTGCATTGGTGGCTACTGGAAGACCAGCTCCCTCTTCATGTGCCCCATGTGCAAGAAAACTTTTTTCAAGCAGCCGGACATTAGTATCAACACGGTGCTGCGTGAGATTGCAGAGCAGTTCAAGGAAATGAGAATCAAGCCTGTCCTGAAGCAACAGCAGTCCCAGCAACAACATGAGCCAGAGAAACTACTGGAAGATCTGCCCTTGGAAATACCAGAATTGATTCCACCGAGTGGGCCTTTGATCGAGGGAGTGTGTTGCGACGTCTGTACTGGACCTCAGCAACGGGCTGTGAAGTCGTGCCTGGTGTGCCTTACTTCATACTGTGAGGAACATCTAAAGACACACACTGCAAGATTCACTAAACACAAACTGATCGAGCCGGTGCAGAATCTGGAAGACCGCATGTGCAAAAAGCACGAGAGGCTGCTGGAACTATTTTGTAAGAAAGATCAGATCATGGTGTGTGTCCTCTGCACAGAGATGGACCACAGGGCACACTATACTGTGCCGGTCGAACGAGAATGGAGTGAGAAAAAGGTAAAAAGACAAAAAAAAGATTTGTCAGTCCTTGTCTTGGTGTATCCCTGCTTTGCAAATTTTAGTGCTTTCCCTGTTCAAGTAGACCGACTGAATCGGCCAACTAATTCGCAAGCTCTTTTCAAGCTGCATTAGCTGTGTAAAGCCAGTTCTAGACTGTGCAACTGCAGCAGTCTTTTAAGATTATTACTTGTCACACTGTAAGACATGCACAGTGTACACACATGTAACAGACTGCACAGTAACATGTGTTCTCCATGTTAGATTATATAATGATGATCCTCTAATGACACTTAGACAGTCAAGCCTGTGATTAAAGAAAATTACTACATTTTGCTTAATCAGTGTGATCAGGGCTTATGCAGAAAATGGGGTTGCATAAAAAGAAACATTCTTCAAGTGAGCATGAGGTAATAAAAATATTTTTCTGTCCATTAATATGTTTTCATTTACATTTTGCCATTCCCACGATCGTATATGTAGCTGTCCCATGAATGTTGGCCTCCTATTGGTGGCTTTTAGATGAGCGTTATAGCAGCGGTCAGGAGAAGATTTTAATAAAAAGATTCTTCCACTGGCAGAACCTTTTGGTCACAGTGGCACTAAATCAGCCACCAGGGAACATATCATTTGACACATCCTAATACTCCCAATCTTACTCAAGACCAACGAATTCTTTTCATGATGTATGGTTTTTGTCTGCAACAGAAAAATTGGGCCATAAATTGTACAGTGTAAAGCTGACTTTAGCGCAGAGAAAACCCTAAAAATGTGCAGTATTACAAAATCAAATGTAAGAGACAGAGAGTCTTTGATGAGTGTATTAAATGGCAATTAACAGGCTCTGCTAAGAAAAACAGAGGCAGAGGTCCAGCAGATGATCCAGGAACGACTCAAGAAGGTGGAAGACATCAAACACTCTGTCGAACTGAATAAAGTAAGTTTGAATCATCAGCGTACTGTTTATGTTTTATAAGCTGGCATTGCTAATCATCCTATAATGCTGGATAGAAAGCTAGGCAAACTTGATTGATAACGTCACCCTCTTTCATGCAAACGCACATATGCATTTTCTCTTCTTCCTGTCTTGCTCTCTTCAGCACAGCGCTCTTAGGGAGATTGAGGACAGTATGCAGGTGTTCTCAAACTTGGTCCGTATGGTTCAAAAAGCCCAGGCTGAGCTCGTTCTTGCCATAGAAGAGAAGCAGAGGAAAACAGCTCGCTGGGCTCAAGGACTCATCGAGGAACTAGAACGGGAGATTGCCATGCTGAAGACGAGGAACAGTGAGATAGATCATCTTGCTCGCACTGATGACCACATTTACTTTCTTCAGGTGGAGTCTTACAGTAAAATTTTAAAAGAAAGAGACACAGGATGCACAAGTTAACAAATTAACTTGTGTCAAATTAATTTGGTCGTTTTACTAGTTCGTTGTTCATATTCTTGCAGTCTTCTGCCATGACCTTTAAGTTTTACATGTTTACCATTCAAGAATAGTTAAGATTAGGACATTTGACATCTAATCTAAATGTACATCTCTAGAATCTCCCATCTCTAATCATCCATCCACAAACTAAAGACTGGTCTGAGGCCCATGTGCCCACAGATCAGTGTCTGGGGACAATCAGGAGAGCTGTGTCCAAACTGGAGGAAACCCTGACAGAAGAGATAGAGAAACTTGCAGAAACTGGTGGGTCCTGGATTCTTTGAAATGACAATTGTACTCCAAGGGTGCTTTCCTTCCTATTAGTCTCTTTGCTGAGTCTGAATCAAAGGAAAATTCGTGATTCTGGTTGTTATTTGGTTTGGTTTGCTTTCACACTGCACATAAGTAAAATATTCTACAAATATTTTGCCTGTGGGTGTTCAATCCTGAAAACTCTTTGATTCATTGGTCAGAATTGCATTGCTGTGAAAGCTCCTGAATATATATAATGAAACCCAACATGTATTTTTTTTTCTTTCCTACAGAGCTGAAGACTGTTCAGAAGTACTCAAGTACGGTTTGTGTGTGATTTCCCATACAAATGAAATGTCTATCAAAATATTGTGATTCCTTGTTACATCCGAGTTTGTTGGGTTTTTTTTCTCTTTTGTAAAGTGGACGTGACCCTTGATCCTGACACAGCCAATCCTTGGCTGCAACTCTCCGAGGACAGACGACAGTTGCGTCATCTGGGGGCATGGCAAGACCTGCCTGACACACCAGAGCGTTTTGACACAGTGGTCATCACCCTGGGCCGTGAAGGTTTCACCTCTGGCCGCCATTACTGGGAGGTCCAAGTGGGTGAAAAGGACGACTGGTACCTGGGTGTTGCCAGAGCGTCTGTCAACAGGAAAGGGCGCATTGCTATAAGCACGACTCAAGGCTATTGGGCATTGGCTATGAAGAAGGGACAGGAGTACAGAGTCTCCTCATCCCCACCTGTTATTCTTTCTGTCAACCCCAAGCTGAAGAGAGTGGGTGTGTACGTGGACTTTGAAGAAGGACAAGTGTCATTTTATGATGCAATATCAAGAAGTCACGTCTACACCTTCATGGACTCATTCCAAGAGAAACTTCACCCGTTCTTCTACCTGTACTGCTGTGATAAGGCCTCAGACATACTAAGCATCCGTCCAGTGATGGAGTTAACACACAACAAACAGTGCTGAGCACTAATGCAAGGACAATAGGAACAAGTTTAAGTTGGATTTTTTAAAGACCTGCTCAGTGATTGTCTTTTTTGTGTTATGTAACAGTCAATATGATGTTCTGGTGCTTTAAACTGACACCTAGTGGCTGAAGTGTAGTGACGCATCTATGGAGATGCAATTTTTGTGCCTCAAAGTGTCAATAACTTAGTAGCTGACAGGGCTGTTTTTACAGCTAGGTTTTTAATATTACACTAATAAAAGGTCTTAAATGTAAATGTTACCACAGTGTAACTGGTTTGGGGGTCTATGATTTGGAAGGTTTAGAGAAATTTTAATGAGTTAATATATTTGCCAAATTTATCTAACATTTAAATAGTTGTATTAAATTACTAAAACAAATTTGTGCTGCAATTAAATTAGATTACTTGACTAAAATGAAATCCTCTGTCTAGTCATTTGTCATTTATATGTACAGCATTTGGCAGATGCCATTACAGAGAGCAACTTACAGCAGTGTTTTGTAGTGTCTATCAAAAACCTGTCCTAATGCTAGTACAAATAGTTCAGGGACTAAGAATACTATTAAACTGGAACAAATTACTATGAGGCTACAAACTAAGCATCTTGTGGCCATGACTTTGAGACTTCCATTTGCTTGAAAAAGGTTGTGACATTTTTTTCACACATAACAGGATGGTTTCACAGGCCACCCATCTGAAACATCACAGTGAAAACACAACATGTTAAAAACTGCATATAATTTGCTGAACCGTTACATTTGGGAAAGGTTTTAAGGCTAAGTGTTTAAGCAATGACGATGCTTCCTTGCTGTGTACACTCCTATTCCACTAATTAATATTCTGCAATAAACTAATATAATTGCATACATTGCTATACATGTAAATCATGGATTATTATTATCTTTATGTTTTTCAGAAATGTAAGTAATAGGACTACTCAAAGCCATGTCTGAAGGCATGTTATTTATATTCCCTTAGTTATTGATTTACTCTCATATTTTTGATGTACATGAACACGGTGTTCCATAATCAGTTAAATGTTTCTCAGTGTCACCAAGACAATATTTTGTGGCATCTATAACATCATGCCAGGAACATCATCACTGTGATTAAAGGTAATAAAGGGATCTCATTTGTAAACCATTAGTAAAACCATATAACACCAATGGAATGTTGTTACTTGTAAATGTAATGCTCATAGTGGAACTATGACAGTCAGTGCAGGCTATATATTACTTTGTCTGAAACAAAACATGGCATTAGGTGGAAAAAAGTATATGGCCCCAATGTTCTCCATTTAAACAATCAAATATGACAGACTGAAAGACAACTGAGTGTATGTGTCAGCTGATAATTGAGTGGTTTTTATTCATGTTTTATTTTTCCATGAGGAAGCTGGCACTGTAGTTGCAAATCTAGTTGCAAAACTTAACTTGACCCAGAAACGAAAACCGAAACTTACCGAGAAGTTCATGAAAACACATGCAAACACACACACACACACACACACACACACACACAGTGCTAAGGAAAACATTTGAATAAAAGGACGTGTAGTTTAGATGAAATGAAACTCAGATAGTGCACTAATACAGACGAGTGTGGTCAGAATAAGGAAGGACAGGTTGTCAGAGACGAGGAAAGGATCAGAACTTCACCGAGGTAACTCTGAATTTTATTTTTTTTATTGCCCAATATGGGCCCAATATGACTTTAAAAGCTGCTTGTCTAACTATTTAACTATTAATATGAATATTTAATTGCTGTGTAGATAAACTAAAAAAAAATTAAATAAAAGCACAGAAATCTATCTATCTGGCTAGTGATCCAGGAAATTAACTGCACTAATTAAGAATATGCTCCATATATTAAAAAAATACCTTACAGTAAAACATGCTGTAAATATAAATATAAATATAAATATTTGATAATAAAATAATATCAATAATAATTTTAAGTTATTTCTAGTCAGTGCTAAATTTTCCAAATATTAAATAACTTCCCTAATTCAAACCGTAGACCTGTATATTACTAGTAGCTAACTAGACCCTTAAATTTACATTATGTTGGCACAAAAACTAATTAAAGCATAATAGTAGAAACTAAAAAGCAGAGTTTTTAAGAGATTATGGGTCTGCTTACTCTCTAGGATTGTTCCTCAGGTTGTCCCCACCGTTAACACTGTTAACACAATGCTAAAATAAAATCAGTGCTAATATAAAATTGGCCTTACAAAATCCCTGCACATTCCAAAACCCACCAACCAGCCAAACAAACAAACAAAAACAATCAAACATGCCAATCGTGTATGTGGGATAGCCTTTGCACTATATTTAATAGTGTCATATAGAGATCTCATTTGTAAACCATTAGTAAAACCACATAACACCAATGGAATGTTGTTACTCATAAATGTAATGCTCATAGTGGAATTATGACAATAAATGCACGCTATATACTACTTTGTCTGTATCAAAACACGGCGTTATGTGAAAAAAATATTATAGTACCAATGTTCTCCATTGAAACAATCAAATACGACAGACTGAAAAGCAACTGAGTGTGTACATCAGCTGATAACTGAATGGTTGTATTCATGTATTAATTTTCCATGAGGAAGCTGGCACTGTAGTTGCAAATCTTGTTGCACAACTTAACTTGACCCAGAAATGAAAAAAGAAACTAACCCAGAAGTTCATAAAACTTGTGCAAACAGACAGACAGACACACACACACACACCCCCACACACACAAGGAAAACATTTGAGCAAAGGGGTGTGTAGTTTAGATGAAATGAAACTCAGATAGTGCACTAATACAGACGAGTGTGGTCAGAATAAGGAAGGACAGGTTGTCAGAGACGTGGAAAGGATCAGAACTTCACCGAGGTAACTCTGAATTTTATTTTTTTTATTGCCCAATATGGGCTCAATATGACTTTAGAAGCTGCTTGTCTAACTATTTAACTATTAAGTTATGAAAATTTAATTGCTGTGTAGATAAAATAAAAAGTGAAAGCTCAGAAATCTATCTGGCCGTTCATCCAGGAAATTAACTGCACTAATTAAGAATGTGCACCCTATATACAATACCTTACAGTAAAACATGCTGTAAATATAAATATAAATATACGGTAATGAAATATCAGTAATAATTAATTTTAAGTTATATCTAGTCAAGGCTAAATAAACAAAAAACAAACAAACAGTATGCAGGATAGCCATTGCACTATATATAGCAGTGTCATATATGTAAACTAATATAAATACATATTCATATATATTCAAAAGGTGGCAGGGACAAAATCAGCCACTGAAAACAGATAAAAAATGGAGGACACAGTTCATTCTGCCTATGTTAAGCCATATAAAACCTATTATACTTTAAGTGTTTTGCCTCAAATGGGATGCCAAATATAACAAAATTACCAGCCTGTACCAATTATCAACAGATAACATGGATTCAGCCATGAGTTCCTTCGCATCCCTCACATCTTCCTTCACTTCTCTTCGAGACACTCCTGTATCCATCTTGCAACACCTCAAATGTTCCATTTGCATTGACTTGCTGAATGAGCCTGTCACTACCGCCTGTGGTCACACCTTCTGCAGTGCCTGCCTAAGCTGCCACATGACTATCAATGACCTAGTCTGCCCATTATGCAAGCAGCATCTAAAGATAAAACCAAAGATCAACATTGCCTTTAGAGATATTCTGAAGGACTTCCTTGAATCCCAAAAGCCAAGACAGGATGAGTTCACTGGACAGTCGGGGGAGGTCCCCTGCGACATCTGCCCTGATAATAGCAAATATAAAGCAGTCAAGTCCTGTCTGATGTGCTTGTTGTCATACTGCGATAGACATCTTAAAAGGCATCACAACAAGTTACGTTCCAAAGGGCATAAGCTGGTGGCACCTCTGAATGAACTGGATCAGCGGGCGTGCATGGTCCACGGCAGGCCTCTGGAGCTCTATTCAGTCAGCGAGGGAAAGTTAATCTGCAGTCTCTGTGTGCAAGGAGGCACAAATGTGGTGTCTGTGGAGGAAGAAAGAGACAGAAGGCAGGTAAAAAAAAAATCCATGCTCTGGTTCTTCTTGCTAGAATGTGGTCAGGTGTCTATATTTGTTTTTGAATTTTGGTGTAGAATGAATGCTCAGAAATGCAAAAAAGCATTAATAAAGCTCATTTAAATATGATTTATGAGTTTAAGCAATAAGAACTTTTCAGGTAAGGGTGTTCTTAGGCATGACACTATGTGCAGTGCCTAAAACCCTCATAGAATGACAACAAATGTTGAGAAATGTTGAATCCAGAGTTCACTACATAATTTAGTTTATTATTAATAATATTTGCAATATACAATTCTTCTGCCACACAATGTAGTCTGTTAACAGGAAGATTTCATTGCAAAAAAAACATAACAGGCAAAGAGTAGGCCATTCTGTGATTCTAAAAATCTATGGTCTAACTGACCTATTGGTTCATACAGAATTTAATTACTGATGCAGTCACAGGTGTGAGTATATCAAAGATTTTACAATGGCTTTGAACATTTACAATGGCTTTGAACCCACTACCAGTTATGTCTCACAACACTGGCACAACCCTGTTAGCTGAACATATTCACTTCTAGGAAATATACAAAATATTCCAAAAGTCACAGGCTGCATTATCCCAATTTCCTGAAGATCATGGGAAGAATGAAAAAACCATTTATTTATTTATTTATTTATAATGATATTGACTGACAAGGTCATTTGGAAAGCACAGCCCTTTACCCAATTCTAATTATACGCTTAAAAAAAAAAACATTTTTACTCATATAATAGAGAAATGTAGTGAAAATTAGATACTGTGTTTTTTTTTTGTTTTTTTTTTGATTCGGTTAATGTATTTTTAGAACGCCATTTTTACAATTTTGGAAAGTGATCAAAAAAATAAAGTTTAATTTTACGAAGGAATAAATGGCACCCCAATTGTGGAAGCGCTGTTGATGTGTACAGATATATTTCCTCACAGGCAGAGCTGGACACTGTTATAAGCGAGCTCAAACAGAAAATACAAAAGAGAGAGGAGAAAGTGCAGGAGTTGGACAATTCTGCAACAAACTGCCTGGTGAGTCTCCATAACTAACCTACAACTCAGCAAAACAGCTTAATCGAACTCACAACTACACTTTAAACTGAATTACCATAATATACTGTAATGAATTATAGCTGTGTTTTCATCTACAAGATGACCTGATAGCAGCAAAATCACCACTTGGCAGCAATCTAAACAGTTTTACTCGCACTTAAGCTATCTGTTAATGGGAAAATCCAGTGCTTTTTAAATACCAAATATACAACAAGTAGACAATATACTAATAATAAATAACACATTTATTATTAGTCTTAGATTATGCGGATTATGTACAATATTTGGATCAGTGCATTAATATAAATATCATTTGAACTATCACCTGATAGTACTGTCAGAGATGCACTGTTATAGAAAATTAATCAGCACCTTCTGACTAATCAGATTACAACAGTGCTGTGGTTTAATAATCAGAGAATAATCGACAGCAAATAAACCCTGAAAAAGGAAAGCTACCGTTCACAAGCATATTTAAGAAACAACACTGATGCCGTCCATTGGTTAACTCTTTACAGGCTCTGATTGACCAGGAGACAAAGGAAATTAAAAAGATTTTCAATGCCATAAAGAAGGCAGTTCAGAAGGCAGAAGACGAGGTGCTGAGCCCTTTAGAAGACCGGAGGAGGCAAGTGGAGCAGGAGGCAGAGAAGCTGAAAAAGGATTTGCAGAGAAAGATCTCCACATTGAGTGAAACCATTTCAGATCTACAAATATTGGGGGATGAAGAAGACCCTGTGTTCTTCCTACAGGTCAGCAGGTTTTTAGTTTGAGAAATTCTCAGATTTCTCAGATGTCCCTAATGTCAAATTAATATTTCTATATGTCTACATTTACCCACTTACTACTGCTGTCTATTCATTATGCATTACAGTCACTATGTCCTTCAGTAAATAAAAGCAACTGAGCAAAATAAAGTTGTGAGCAGAGGAATAAAGCTACTTTTAAAATTTTCACATATCTTTCATTCATATATCATGGTATTCCACAGCCATTTGCCAACAGTTACATTTTTTTCATTTATTAATGGGCCACTCTTTATGCTTTTGTCCATCTATAGTAAGATTGTTATGTTAAAACTGTTACATTACAACTGTTATAAATTGTTATCCCTTATCAGCATTTCTTTTTTTCCCCTCTCTCTTGAAGTTAATCTGAGAAAAAAAATGCAGCGTTTCCTGTTACAGAGAAACTGAAAAGCGAAAACTCCTCTATCTTGAAGTCACATGGCAGGAAACTTATTTTTTTCTTTTTTTTTTTTTTTTAAGAGTTATCCCTCCGTCACAATGGTAGATAATGGCAGTGACGGGACTTCTGTTTTCTTGGATACTGATTTGAGCTTTGGCACAATAAGGAGCCTGGCGGTGACCATGATGGCTGATATTGAGGAAGAGTTTGAGAAACTCTCCAGAATTGGTGAGGGAAATGGCTTTTACTGGCTTCCAGTCAAATGTATTACGTACTTGTTTTGTCATCTGTGTGAGAGCCATTTATTTATTTAGTTTCTCACTTGCCTTATAGAAACTGCAAGGATTAAGAAATTTGGAGGTAAGTACAAGATGTTACTGTAATATCAATTATAATGCCTAGGACTGACATATTGAGATATATAGTTAGATAAAAATCTAATAAGTATTACAAGTATACGTACAATAATTACTGCATGAAATAAAATGAGTCCTTCATGGCGGATTCAGACCTTTGGACCCTGCTGTAAGACTAGTGGGGCTTGAAAACTCTATCTCTACTTAGCCAAGCAACTGATTTCATCTATTAATCTGTAATTGTTATACATTATGTTAATCATCATAAGGTTTGAGGATGATTGGTACAGGTTTAGATATCAGCAGTCTGACTGACAGTTGTAGATAACTGATAGCTGTAGATCACTGCTGTACAACGGCATGCTGTAACGCCAGGCAGATCCACCAGAGGGTGCACAATGCCTTACATTTTGTGGCACAGAAGCATGCAAAATAAAGAAAGAAACAATTTGTGGACATTTTGTTAACATCTGAACATTTTGTAAATGGTCACTGATTAGTTTTAACAACTGTAATCTGGCATGGCATACAATTGCTATACTATTGTTGTTAAACACATCTTTAACTTTGGAGCACAAAGCTGATACAATAGCTAATGGTGATCATGTTAAAGCAAATAAATAAATAAATAAATAAATAAATAAATAAATAAATAACAGCAGTTGATAGCTATGATCCGCAACAAGTAGGTTCGGTGATTCATCTCATTCATGATTTCTGATCTTTCAGTGGATGTGACTCTGGATCCAGAAACTGCTAATGCTCAACTCCTAATCTCTGATGACCTGAGAGAGGTGCGAAGCTCTATGGAGACAAGGGATGCATCTGATAACCCTGAGAGTTTTGATCTGTTCGGCAGCATTTTGGGACAGAACTGGCTGACCGATGGCAGGGCCTTCTGGGTAGTGGAGGTTGGGAACAAACAAGGCTGGGATATTGGGGTGGCAAGAGAGGAGGCCAACAGGAAGGGCGCAATCTCCCTCAAACCAAGCCAAGGATACTGGGCCATTGTGCATTATAACAGCGACAATTATGCAGCTCTGGAAGACCCTCCCACCCTGCTGTCTCTTTCAAACAAACCCCGCAAAGTAGGAGTGTTTGTTGATTTCAACGAGGCATTGGTCTCCTTCTATGACATGGAAGCAGAGACTCACATTTACTCATTTACTGACTGTGCATTCGGAGAAGTAATTAGGCCCTACTTTAGCCCCCACCTTAACCACGATGACCCGTTGGTCATCTGCCCTGTTAATCCCAGTGAAATGGGAAATGGGATTTTTGGGCAACTGTAAATCCAAATCAATGCTGTACAATCAATTTCATAGACCCTTATGCAAGAACAGTGAATGACATATTCACTAGAATATACTGTATTCATACATTTATGAAAGAAAGCATTTAAAGATATGAACTTAATTCTGTGTAATACTGTGATTTTACTGGCAATTTATATATAAGCAAATATATATATATATATATATATATATATCACCAGGACTGGTTACTTGCACATAAACAGTCAAAATTTTCAAAAGTCACTTTATAATCCTAAGGGTCCTAAGGCATTTAAGATGGCCGTTACTGTAGTGCAATGTACTGTGCATTGAAATGTCAATGATTTGCAAACCATAATGAAAGAATCATTCTTTTCTATATTAAGCTAGAGTTTGTAGGTCTGACATTTGTTGTGATAATTGATGATTTAGGGGATCATTAAAAATGCATATATATATATATATATATATATATATATATATATATATATATATATATATATATATATATATATATAAACCTAAAAACAATTAAAAAAAAAACATTCAAAAGTATCCAGGGTGCAAGTTGTTCCTAAATACGGTATTTTACCTTGAAATGTCATTATTAAACTATTAATAATTTTATACATTATACTTTATAACATAGCATATGTGTTTCTGTTCAAACACATAAACATGTCTTTCAATTCTTTTGACCTTCAGACCCTAGTTACACTGGAAAGCTCATTACATGTGGCTTGCTAATGTGAGCAGTATTTAATGCTAACTACAATATCCATATTTATACATTGTAAAAACAATAAACCAAAAAAAAAAACTCTCATTGAGCATATGTAGAACATCTACAGCTAAAACTGTAAAACTCTTGAGTCAAGAGGCTATCACATATTGTCCTGGCTACTATCTGGTGAATTTTTAGAGCAACCTGTTTTTTTTTGTTTGTTTTTTTTTTACTGCAGTTGAGGGTGAAAACATAGTCATTCAGCATACATTCAGAGGTGGGTAGAGTATCCAAAATCTGTACTCAAGTAAAAGTACAAGTACTTATGGAAATATTTACTCAAGTAAAAGTAAAAGTAACAATCTTAATAGTTACTTGAGTAAGAGTAAAAAAGTATCTGATGAAAAAACTACTCAAGTAGCTAGTTACTAGTTACTTCGGATCTGATTGATATGAAGCGAAAACCCTGAATTTCAAACTACTTGGAGAGCTTTCACACACCTCTCCTTGAAAGTCTCTCTGTTCTACTTATATAAAACCTAGGTTGAAGTAAAGTAGCCTATCTCAGTCCTGTGATGGGCACATTAACATCACATAACCTGTCATTTGCAATAAAATCTCAAACACACCCAGATGTTTTTCTAACAGTTAACTCTGTCTATATTTTCACATTCACAACACAAACCTGTCAGCATCTGCATTTAAACAAGCTAACAGAGAACAAAAGAGAAGGTGTGTGTGCAGAGTGTGTGTTTGTTATTATGTTTGTGTATGAACTTGTTTATGTGTGTTTGCGCTTCAGTATGTGAATGTTTATTTGGTCATATGTTCTTTCTTGAACAATCTGTTTTTACAGAATTTTACTTTTGAACTTCAGTAGTGCCCATAGTTACCAAATTACCGTTAATAGGGTTCAAATAGGCGTAATTTTGACACTTACCGCTACGTGTTTTTTCAGGTTGGAGTTCGTGCACACAACATGCATCGCATTATGAAACTATTCTTTTTGACATCTTGGAGTGAAAACATAGACTGAACTTGAGGTCACGGGTCTCGCGCACGTCTTCCTCTGCTTCAGCCATCACCTTCCAACTAAACGCGCGCTAAACGTAAGCGGGAAATGCGTAGCAGCCTCTCCAACGTCTCGCGAGACTTGCGAACAAGTCATATAAACTAATTCTTTAACAAATCTCATATTTATTACCATTTGACAGTAACGGAGGAACGCAGCCAAATGTAGCGAAGTAAAAGTAAAAATTTTTCACTAAAAATGTACTTGAGTAAGAGTAAAAGTACACATCTTTAAATATACTGTAAAAGTACAAGTTACCCAAAACATTTACTCAAGTAAATGTAACGAAGTAAATGTAATTCGTTACTACCCACCTCTGCATACAGACTAGCAGCTCATTTTGAGTGGTTTAAGATGTACCTTTGTTTAATTGTGTTTGATGCAGCAGTTGTGTTTCTTTTGTGCGAAATGTACACAGAGGAACTAATATCATAAACCAACAACAGACAGTCATACAGCATACGGTTCGTCAGCTGGTTTTGAGCTGTTTTAGACTTACCTTTGTTCAGCTATGTTCAAGGTAATATCCAGGTTTTAACCAGGGTTTAAATGTTTTAGAAAAATTACCCAAATACATATAAAAAAAAGCCCAACTACATATCAAAAACCATACAAGTAGACCTAAAACAAGCTCAAAACATTTGGGCATTGAAATGGGAGACTTTTTGTTTGCATATATTTCTCATGTACAGACAATAGGCCTCATTTATCAATATTTCAGTAAAGTTGTGTGTAAATGACAAACCGAACTAAAATCTTCCTCCAGATTGACAAATGTTTTGGAAAGGATGACATGTATTTGCGTGCATATATAACATGCAAAGCACGCTCCCAACACAGCTCATTTGCTTGTAGTGATGCCCACAAAACTCCATAAAAGGTCAAACGCACAGACAGCTGGGAGCACGAAATGAATGATCAGGGTAAAGGCTAAAAGACAGAAGTGGAAGTTTTTTGACTCATGT
Source organism: Pangasianodon hypophthalmus (assembly GCF_027358585.1). Taxonomy (NCBI): domain Eukaryota; kingdom Metazoa; phylum Chordata; class Actinopteri; order Siluriformes; family Pangasiidae; genus Pangasianodon; species Pangasianodon hypophthalmus. The sequence continues at coordinate 7,642,089 of NC_069737.1, read as the reverse complement.
CTACGCCAATAAAAATATTTAATAATATATAATATTAATAACAATAAGCGAGCCTGTAATGATATTCCGCCTTCTGTAAACCTTACCAGGATAGCACACTTGGACACCAGTGACGATCATATGTTAATTATAAGGACATGTAAGACTTTTTCCTTTAATGCAACTGATCCTGCATAAAGGAACCAGCTGGAAGGCCTTATAAGTAAAACCTAATTAATAAAAAACTGAACAGGGATTGATAAACATATACCACAGATGAAACCAGAAACTATTATTTTATTATCAAATACCAAATACTTTTTATCCATTAAAGCATTTGTATTTTTTTCCTGGTGACAAATAAACCAACGAATAGGATTTATTTATTGATTAATTTATTACTTACTAATTACATACTACTCACACCATGTTTGCCACATCACATGTCACTCTTGAAGCCACAAAGTCACTCCCCCGATCAGGACTACAAACAATGTGTCATGACCGATCACACACACATCCTCAGACTTCAAATCAAGCACATCTGTTCCTAATCATACACAGTTCTTATTACCTGAACTCACAACAGTGATGCCAAAATCAAGCTTTCTGAAGCAATGAAGCTTTCCTCCCAGATGTATCAAAAAAAGGTTTATTACTCAAAGCTTTTCAATACAGTGGCTCTCATCTGGAGGCATCTGGTGGTTGAAATGATGAAGTGCAGCTCCTAATGCATCATGCAGCTGTGTTTTGGGTTCCAGCTTTATTTATTTATTTGTGGCATAGGCAAAGGTAAACTCTTATACATCATCAATACAAATTTCTTATAAATAGACAACCTTAATTGTTATATGAGTTGAAATTTTTCCTGAACTTCAGAATGCCCTCATTTTCTTGTTGGTTCCATAACTACAAAATATTTCTATATCAATAATCAGCATAAATAACACACAGCTCTTGACTTTTGACTTTCTTCTTGAGCGCCAGGATTCGCTTGTCTTCTAAATCAATTTCAAAGCAGTGTGCCAAAACGAAGCTTCAGACATCATTGATCACATATTTTTTGGCAGAACAAATCGAGCAAAGGGTTGTGTGTTTTGACACACACCTTGGATTTCAGGATCAAGGGTGACATCAGTAACTCATAACAGATCATTGCAAAGTCTTGTTCTTGCCTTCTGACAATGAAGTCATTAAGTTTTATTGTTTTATGTCTTGTGTTTACTAGTTTATCTTATCGCAGTCCTGCTGGCTGGTCACTTTACTCATTGCCTGTTTCATGGTTTTGAATATTGTTATGCCCTTTGGTTCTGCCTGCCTGCACTTAATAACAGCAAAATGAAGCTTCACAAAGCAGTGAACCTTTCCAAACAACTGTTTTGTTTCATGAAGCTTTATGTGTCCAATAGGGGGCTCCAGTGGTTAAAAAAATATAGGCCTGTATACGTGCCACTTGTACACGCCAAAAAGAAATAACTTCCTGTATCACCTTGATGTACTGATGTATTGCTTTTTAGGTAATTGATAATCATGTCCATAAGATTAGAAGCTACAAAAGAATAGTGTGCTTCGAATAGAGCAGTGATAGGTTTTCTTTAAATGGGCAGTGAATAGGGTGTTGAGATTGCATGTGCTTGTACATGGTTGGAGTATGGCCTTCTCGAAACATCTGACCAAAACTGTGGCTTTGAGTTATTATTGATGACATCATTAACAGAAATCAACACAATCACTGATACAGAGTTTCACCTGAAAGTGCCCTACCTTGACACCCATTTTGAAGCTCAATACTGAATCCTATATATAAAGAGCAATTTAAAATGCTTGTATCTGTCACATTACCTGTCACTGCTGAAGCCATAAATGCCAACTCCCATGATCAGAACTACAAACATGTCACGTTACACATATCACATGGTACATCTTTCTCTCTCTCTCTCTCTCTCTCTCTCTCTCTCACTCACCTTGAAAGTATCCTGCAGAGCCCACCAGTGAAGGACAGGAGCTACTGATGAGATGCTCCACAGCGGAAACAGCCATGAGACTGGTTGACAATGTTCCCAATACCCCAGAACACAGGTGCTTCTTCTGGTCCACCATTCTAGGGCAGGCATACCAGTTCAAAGTTCTGCCAGTTCTGCCAGTTTTTTTTTTTGAGATGCATAAAGACTGCCTTGTCATCTCTGAATCCCAGAGATGTCAAAATCCTATTGGATTCTGGGGGGGTTGGAGGTTGTATTGATCCACAATAAAAGTCAGAACAAATCAACCTACTAGAATTTAGGGTGGTCTGGCCGGCCCTCAGGTTCTTCCTACCTGTTCTGAGAAACCTTCACATTTTGCCATTGGGTCCACTCGATCTGCAAACTCCTCAAGTGGGCTCACTAGTGGCTAGCCTTACTGAAAGAAACTTACCTACTTGTCTCTGACAACAAGCTGAGTCATTGTCGAGCGTATTCTCTAGATAGAGGCATTGTCATCCTGGAAGGGACCACTCCAATCAGGATATTAATGTTTTATCATAGAGTAATATTTTGTATGTAACACGTTACCAATATTGAAATATGTTATGTGGAACAGACTGAAGCATATGCATTTTTACAAGTTATTTTTACAAAATAATTTAAATATTTTTTAAATTAATATTTAAAGACATTTTCATGGATATAGGGATTTTTGTATTGATTTATTAATAAATAAAAAAAAATGATTGATTTAATACATTATCTATAACCTGTTTGTCATGTGGTCTGTTCAAAGTGCTTTGAGGCAGCAAATACACCTCACATTTGGCTAAATGCCAAAAATGGCACACCTGTGTGTACTTGTGAGTGGATTAAGAATGGCTCGATTGTCTTAATATAGATTCACAGAGAATGTTGAGAGACGAGTCTACCACAGGAACTTAGACAAGGACAAAAGGTACAGTATGTACAGTATGTTAAAACTGCTTCATGAGTCATGTCCTACGTAGCATTCACTATTTACCAAGAACTTGTAAAATAGATTAAAATAACTGTTAACGCTAGCCAACTTCCCAGACCTTGAATTGTACACTTCTTGGTTATCTGACATCTGACAAACTTTTGCACCTAACTATGTCTTCCAATCTGTATCTTCTGATGAATATTTATGTTTTGAAATGTAAAAAATTATAGTAAAAACATATATTTTCCTTAGCTGTTCAATGAACCACTGCATAAGGATCTGCACATGGACGACCCATATTCGCCTACTTTTTTCTCCATTCTGCTGAAAATCCACTGTGACTGCATCTTAATGCGCAGTATTAAGGAGCTTTCAGACTGCACACAGTTATTTTTTTCTGCTCGAAAAAAGAAAAACTTAGCAAAAGAAAATGGCATCGCAGTCCTTTCATGGTCTGCCATGCATCGTGACCCCATGGCGGTGGGTAAGGAGCAAAACCCTGCCATAATATGTGTGTGGAAGCCTGGGAAAACCCTTCACATGGTCAAATTCTGACCAATCCATTTTTACTATATTGTCTCTAGCTCTGGAAACTATATGTTTTCCTGAACTGAATTATTTTCTCCTTTTGTATGTGAAAAGAGAGAAAACTGCATGTCAAGATTTCATTCACTTCCACTTATTAAAATAAAACAACTCAATTTGGGTCAAAACCCTTTTTTTTTGTTATTTTTGGCTGTTTGCCAGACATCTGCAAATTGCAGATTCCTCTTAAAGCAGAGAATATACAAGAGTTAGGGCAAGGCCTAATCATCCCAAATATCAACACTTCACATCCCAGTAAAACTTTGCTAATTGTGCCATGCTAATCAAATTAACTTTGTGAAACCAGTGTGATATTGAGATGCCATTCTCTGCAGCAAGACCCACCCTAGAGCCAGTAAACGGTGCCAGTAAAAGGTGTTACTATTTTAATTGCAACAATTACAGTAAGGCATCACTTTATTTTGTTAAAGCCCTTCATTCACTTCAGTATGAATCACTGAATCAAATGTGACACCACACTTCTAGCAATAGTGGGTGATATTTAATCAAATAATTAGACATCACATCCTCAAGAGAAGTAACTGGAAGATATTTGAAATGCATTATCGTATGTTAAAGAGTTTTTGTGGAATGTGCAAGACCATGATACAGTTACTGTAAATTAGAAGATTGTAGAAGCTTCTTTGCTGGCACTGGGCTGTCGTAAAAACTGAAAAAGGTGCATACTGGAGTGTAATATACGGGGCAACTTCATTTGTTATGGCTCTGTTATGATATAGCATTTTGCTGCCATGGGTTTGCTCCACTCGAGCCCTTAGAGGGAACTGTCACTGCAAATGAGTACAAAGTTATTCTGACTAGTCACCTTTATCCTATAATTAAACCGTTTTATCCTAATGCGAGTGGTCTCTTCCATAAGCACCCTGCCCATATCCACAGGGCACGAGGTCTCACTGAATAGGTAATTAAATATGAAAATGATATATAATAACAAATAACATTCACCCCAATTGAACACCTTTTAGAGATTTTGGAGTGACTTGTTAGACAGCACTGTTCATCACTATCATCAAATCACTGAATGAGGAACTATCTTTTGGAAGAATGGTGTTCTATCTCTCCACTACCATTCCAGAGACTTGTAGAATCTATGGCAAGGTACACTGAAGCTGTTCTGGTGGCTTATGGTGGCCCAACACTGTACTAACACACTTTATGTCAATTATAGAGATCCTGACTTACTGAGCCAGCAAGGTAAGGTAAAAGTAGAGTTACAAAATTGCTAGCTTACGATTAAATATTTAAAAAAGGTCATCTTGGAAATCACCTACATATAGACATTTGGGAGAACTTTATTAAGATTGTCACTTCAAAGGAGGAATGATATTAGACCCATGTTTGTATCATCTTCCAACTTATCCATCCTGTTGTGCATTACATCTTGCTTTTTTTGTAATGTGCCTGTAATGTTAACTTCTGTTTGTATTGAGTGTGTTATATCATGTATAAGGAAAACCAATCAAATTGGAAAAAAGGTGATCTTATTCCCCTTTTTTTTAACCACCATCGTATTTGCACTCCCACAAGGTTGGCTGTAAAGGCATTTTGTGTGTCTATTTCTATAAATGTTATTTACTTTGCTGGGATCAGCTGAGATTGACATAATATTGGGTATGTTAAAATTATAATAATTATTAATTACTATAATTAATTTAATATAGTCATTAAAATTAAACTGTATTGTTGTAGAAGAAATGGCCTAGATCAATTGAACATCCATTGCCAATTATTGAACAGAACATGAGGAGAAACTTCTAACAAGTGGCATCTCTTTTAACTTGCTAACTGCAATAGTGGAATTTTCCTTTAAATATCTGACCTGGTATCAACTTCGATTTTGCTTTTGGATGCCAAATTGTACCTGTGTATAAATAAGCCAGCATATGCTGCCTTTCTGTGTCTAGATGAGGTTTCTGATTACATAAGTGAGAAAAACACCTGTTTTGATATTGATGCCTTCAGTGCCAATATGTGTGGGCACTGATTGCACAACTGTCCTTCATCCACAGATGGCTCATAAGTTTCTTTTATATATTTATTTATTTATTTATTTAAAATATGCACAAATTTTCCCCTATTATCATAAAGTCTGCAGGCAATGAGTCACTCCAATTAAATGTATTGAAAAATATGCTTCATTCGAGCAACTCATTGCCTGTGGTCTTTATGATAATTTAGAAAATTAATTAAACAAAAAGGCACAATCCTGTCTTACATAAAAATCATTATACACTATTATTTTTTATGTATTTCGGTAAGAACTCTTAAGATGCCTTCTTCTTGAGTTCATAAACATTTCATAAAGACTATCAGAAAAGCAGACTTCATTCCATGAACTTGAAAATTATCTTTATTTGCTAGCTGTGTTTTTTCCCATACGAACTCACAGCCACATTGCCAGAGTGGTCAATAAGTAACGCAAGACAGCGGGTACCTGTGTGTGTGTGTGTGTGGGTGTGGGTGTGCGCACCTGTGTGTATTTAAAAAGCTACTTTCTTTGTGCTGTTCATTTCTCCTGTCTCCCTATCACTTCCAGAAGCGTAATGTCTCCCAGCATGTTTTATCTCTTCCTTCTGCCTGCTTTCGCTCTGTCTGAGGTTACTACTTTTGCAAAGTGTCCTCAGTTCTTTTCTGTAGGAATTCCCACAGTATTGCAAGATCCATCGGACAACAATCGTTACAAACAGATATGTCAGTGCCTTCTGGACCAAAATGAGAAGCCGCAATATTTCTACGCCACTCTTTATGACACCAAGAACAAAATCCCCGTTTACTCGGCCTACGAGTTCCGCCGTGCAGATGTTAAAAGGGTTGATCGCTGGTATGTGGAACCACAGGTAAGAACATTGATGAAAAAGCTGATTTTATCTTCTCCTGAAAGCCTGCCAATATGGTTCAAATGTTGCCTTTAAGAATGTTATTTTGAAATGTAGCTTTATATTATACCTGTACTTTAATTAATGTTTGCATTTTGGGCCATCTTTAATAGGCTGCTGTAATAATATTCCCTCTATAGGCATATACAGATGTGTAGTTAGTGATGTTTATCAGCAGCTTAGGGATGTAACTAAATATGGATACATTAACCCGGCCTGAACAGATAATGGGTTCTAAACACATACAAACACAAATACGAATAGGAGAGAGAAGGTTTGCCAGAAATGTTCACAGGGTATGTAATTGAGACTAGAGGTGTGCATCAGGACTGGGATTACATGGAATGTAACAAGATAACCACAAAACAGGTTGTGCACAGTTGTGCAGGCAGGGTTTTTTTCTTTTTCTTTCATACCAGTTCAAGTGAGTGCTCAGATATGAAGCTTACGGAACAAACAATGACCTCTACCTCTGCCCATAACCCCATTCATGTTTAATCAGAATGTGAAAATAGATATAGATATAGAGAAAATAGAGATACAGATGTAGATATTTGGAGCACTAAACATCACATCGCCTGCCAATTTAGGTTAATTTCAAAAATTAAACAGTGGGGAGCACTTCCAAAAGATGTCCTGCAGTGTGAAGTGAAGTGACTTGTGGCCAAGTATGGTGACCCATACTCAGAGTTTGTGCTCTGCATTTAACCCATCCAAGTGCACACACACAGTAGTGAGCACACACACACACACACAGAGCAGTGGGCAGCCTTTTTTTTTTTTTTTTTTGTTCTCACCTCAGTCATGGTATTGAGGGTGGGAGAGAGCACTGGTCACTCACTCCCCCCACCTACAATCCCTGCCGGACCTGAGACTCAAACCCACGACCTTCAGGTTCACCTTCGGGTTGCAAGTCCGACTCTCTATCCACTAGGCCACGACTGCCCCCACTGTCTGATAAACTCAGCATTTGGAGGTAATGAAAACTTGCTGTATCATAGTGATATCTTTGACAGTGATAATCATTACTCTGTAACACCATTTAATATTTCAATATTTCAATGTCATTTAATATTCAATTCAATTCAATACAATTTTATTTGTATGGCGCTTTTAACAATGGACATTGTCACAAAGCAGCTTTACAGAAATAAATGGATTCACAAAAATAAATTGTAAATATGTGAATTTATCCCTAATGAGCAAGCCAGTGGCGACGGTGGCAAGGAAAAACTCCCTAAGATGATATGAGGAAGAAACCTTGAGAGGAACCAGGCTCAAAAGGGAACCCATCCTCATCTGGGTGCAACGGATAATGCGATTATAAATAAATCCCTTCTATTATTGTGTACTATAAGGACAAATAGTGCAATTGTGCAAATTCATCACAGTGTTAAAATCTATCCATTGTCCACTGATGGAGTCCTGAGTACGAAGCTGCTCGTGGCAACCGCACGAGCCATCTCCACAGCCCCCACGTGGCGCCATCCCCAGCAATCCAAACAGTTCTTCAGGCCATCCATATGGGGCCACCCCCAGCAGCAGTGAGCGAACTCAACTGATGAGAACTCCAACCAGAAGATATAATATATATGTATATAGAAAAAATTGAATTGTTTAAAATAAGCATTATAAATTTTGTTGTCATGAAACCTTATGAGCACTGTCCCTACTGTTAACCTACATTCTTTCTCAACTTAGCAAATGACGTTCACAACATTCCTACCAAATACACTATATTACCTTTCTACACTATATGGCCAAAAGTTTGTGGACACCAGACCGTCACACCTATATGTGAGCCTTCCCCAAACAAACTGTTGCCAAATGTTGCACACAATTGCATAGAATGTCTTTGTATGCTGTAGCATCACTACGGGGCCTAGGATAAAAATGTTGCAGCATGACAATGCCCCTGCTCACAAAGCGAGGTTAATAAGGACATGAGTGGAAGAACTCGAGTGACCTGCACAGAGCCCAGACCTCAACCCCACTGAACACCTTTGGGCTGAACTGGAATGGCAACTGCACACCAGGCCTTCTCGCTGGATGAGAATAAATCCCCACAGCCATGCTCCAAAATCTAGTGGAAAGCTAGAACCATGGAGGTTATCATAACAGCAAAGGGGTGACTAAATGTTATAATGTGTATATAAACAGGAACTAATGTTGTAACGAGGTATACAATGGGCTCATTATAACTTACTGTACAGATACCATCAGAGTCTGTGTTATACATGGTGTATAGTTAATTACAGCATTAATATCTAGCATATTCTTTTCATTCATTCATCTTCACTAACTGCTCCTGCTCACCTTAACCTACATTATTATAGCAAATGTCATGTTTGACATTCCTACCAAATAAAATTTGATTTTACAAACTGGAATTCTCTATTCCAGTCTTATAAATAGATTATCTGACATTATGAAATCATGCTTTAAGCACAGGCTTGATAAAATTGTTATGCATATGACTGTAACTATTGAGCATTTACACAAGCATATCCCAGACAAAAATGCTACACATCTCACCTTTATTTTAATATATTATTTAAATATTTCCACACACTGCTAATAGCATTTATCCACTTTTTTCTAACTATTCAGTAAATTAGAGTTTAAAATAATTATTGTGTAATAGCATAAGATAGTTAATAGTGGAACTATAATAATAATAATAATAATAATAATTATAATAATCATAATACATTATAATACAAAGTGAAATAATAATGAAACCTCTGCATGTTAATTGCATCTAGTAGTAGAGAATTGATGGTATGCAAAGATAAGGAAATCAGGAAATATTTATTTCATTATTAATATGCTATGCTGCTCTAGTTGGCATTACAAAAAATGTTTTCTAAAGAGTATTTTTTAAAGATCGCACAAAATTGTATATCTGTATACTGATGGCTATGAAGCCATTCTCCAAACCAACAAAAATACCTTAAAAAAACTGATGTTGGGTGGTACAATTAATAAACCATGATTTTATTGTATATAACCTTTTTATATGGTACATAAACTATACCTTAAACTAGCAGCTCCTCTTTGTCTTTACTTTTGAAGCTAGATGGAGCAAACCTTGCGTGTATGGCATCTCAGGGCAACATCCCATCAACAAATCGAGGGCAGCGACAGGCTCTTAACACTGATTATGAAGGCTCTGACTATGACAGGGGCCACCTATTCCCTGTTTACCACACACACAATGAAGAGACCATGCTAGCCACCTCCACGTTGACCAACGCGGCTCCACAAGATCCTAGCTTCAACCGTGGTCAGTGGAAAAAGCACGAGGAAGACATGGCCACAGTGGTGCAACAGAACTGTAACAGGGCTTACATTGTCACGGGTGTAGTCCCTGGGAATCAGGTGATTGGAAATAATGTAAGGGTGGCCAAGTATTACTGGAGTGCTTACTGCTGCTTTGGAAATAGTGGTGCACTAAGCTCAGCGGGCTTCATCGGCCCTGATAACAATGGCCGCGTTCAGCAGCACAGTGTGATGTTGCTGGAAGCTGAGCTGAGCAAGAATTATGGATCTGCCTTTAGTATCTTCCAAGGCTTATGCTAATGCTAATACTAACCACCAAATGTAGTCACTGTGAAATGAATCTGCTATAGATGTGTGTTTCATTTCAATATTTAATATTAATTAAACTGATTTTGGTTTTGACACTTATCACGAAGGCTATTAAATACATAGGTAGGATTATATGGGCTTTGTTCATGGGCCCAATAGTGGTAATTAGATGGCAACATACTTGTTGCCAAATTAAAAACAATACTGTGATTCTGACTGGCAAGCCTTTAGTATCAAACCATTACTTTTTTAACATTCAACAACCAAGCTACCCCAATTCTATTACATAGCATTAAATTACATATACATTATGTGCACACAATAGCACATCACCTACCAAAGTCAGTATTATTAACTGCTATTTGAAAACTGAGGACAAGTTATTAAATGACAGGAATAAGGTTTGGCCCCTGCTGGGAATCAGGTGTGGTCCCATTGGGTACTTTTATGATAAATTGTTATTAAGTTACTTAAACAGTCATCAATCCCAAAACACAAACTGATCTAATAATTAGTTCCAGCAAGTGTGTAAAGTGAATATGTTTCCTACATCCGTCTTGTCTCCACTATAGCAAAACAAGAATAACCTGTGATCACTAAAGTAAATCATTCAGATCAAATGTTCACTGATTCATGGTTTTAAGCACTGTAATGTTTGTGTATTTTTATAAGCATGTGTACAATAATCACCCAGACCATGTGATGCGTATGTTTCTCACACCGACTGTAATTAGTATCACCTTTTCATTGTTTCCAAGTTCCTTGTTTGGCACCTAGTCTTTGCAAAGGCTTGCATATGTTCTGTAATTCTACACTGTAAAGAATTTCTATAATTTCTACAATAAAATACTGGATATAAATCAGTATAGTATTTAAATTTGTTTTACAAATTTGTACAACAATCTACAAAAGTGTAGCCTGTTGTCATGTGAACACTGGAACTGGCAACCAAAAACACACACACACACACACACAATAAATAAGCCATTCACAAACCACCACACACTGTGAAAACTGTAAACCCTGGTTAATGATATTAGCTCGGCCAAGTTGAACAAAGCTAAGTCTAAAACAGCTCAAAAAAGCTGCTATATTGTATGCTGCATGACTTAATTCTCAACTGCCTATTACAGGGTTGCTCTAAAAAATTACTAGACTGTGATTTTGCTAGATTGTGATTGTGCTAGTAGTTTGATAGCCTCTTGATGTCATTGTAAAACTCTAAAGCGCTCTATCCACTCTCATTCTTCGGCCAGTGAACCAGTTGATAAAGTAGGTTAGCTACCTACCCCGTGACATTTTTGTGATTTTCTCATTGTTCAGTTTAGTAGTTTCTTATTATATAATCGTGAGTTTTAGTGGTTTCATATTTTGTAAATTGATTGCTTTTTTTTCTGGTTCTTATTGAGCAATTTGATATGTTTGTTATTAGGTAACCTGAGATGAAATTATTGATTTAATAAACACATCTTTGTCACTCTTTTACATTTATTTAAGATGTACATTTGACAGTGAAAGAGCTCAACAACAATATCAATAAACATTTAGCAATGTTTTTAAAGTAATATGCTGTTATCAGTATGTAGTACAGTAATGTGCTTTTACTATAAGAAAGCTGTAAAAACATTACACTAAGAAACTGTATATATTAATTAATCAGTTATTGTAAATTTTTAAGTGATTAAAGGACTTTTTCACAGTGTAAGTAGCGCTTCCATAATATAGCTTAATGGCTACTTCCTTGGTTTTCCATAAATCCAATATAATGCAATAACATCTATTTAAAAATTGTACACAGTACACACTTAGAATCATTGTTTCAATGACTGATGTTTAAACATGACGGTAAAATTTTACAGAATGTTTCAATTGAATCTTAATTCAATTAGATTTTTCTGGTGACATTTCCGATAAAAAAGTTTCTTCATATTTGCATCAGATATTTTCTATGTGGAAAGATCATTTCTTTGTATATATACTGAAAGGCAGCATAAACGAACTATTTAGAAGTATAGTTAAGATTTTTTTCTTTTAAATATGTATAACCCAAGCTATCATCTATATAATATAACTAAATCAGGAGCCAGAGCAGCCACACACAAACACACACACACACACACACACACACACATACATATATACATATATATTATGTGTCATTTTATATATATATATATATATATATATATATATATATATTTGTATATATATATATGATACATACAGTACATTCACAGGCAGTACTTAGGTGTAAAATAATAGAACATATTAAAAACAAAACATATTAATGTACCTAAAAATATAAAAATATCACATTATAACTTCACTGTCAACCATGTACAGAGTCTGAAAAGGCCTGTTATGGTTACATCATTTGTGTGATTTTTTTCAGTTCATTAATCAGAGATCAGTTGAACGACAAGAAGTTGTTCGCATTTACTGACATGGAGTAGCCGTTGTTATTCAGGTGTCCCCATTGTCCTGTCATTCTCTGCTCTTCTATTCCAGTGTGAAAGTGAGAAATCACATCCTCCTCCGTCTCATCCCGCTTCCTCCAGAATTGTTCAAGTTCACGTTTCATTTCAAGGACTTGCTTTCTCTCCTGATCCATCTCTGCTTTCTGTTTTTCTAAAAGGTCCCACTCCCTCCTCAGCTTCTCCTTCTCTTTTTCCACTTGCTTTTCTTTGCTTTCCAGCTCTCTCCACCTCTCTTCTAGATTGTCCTCCTGTATAAGGTGCACTAATTGGTCATTTTCTTTATCCAGTTCACACATCTGAAGCACTCGGTCTTTTTCTGCAAAGGAAAACATCGGGAGAGTCTCTGGTTAAAAATCTAGTATAAATACATCAAACACAGGCATAGTCAAGGGTTATTATATAACATAAATTCATTAGCTAAGCCATCAGGCAAATCTTCCAGTGTGTTTGAACAGTCCTATATTTTGGTAAGACAATGTAATAACATATTGCCAGCGTTTATATATATATATATATATATATATATATATATATATATATATATGTGTGTGTGTGTGTGTGTGTGTGTGTGTGTGTGTATAGACAGTACTGTGCAAAAGTCTTAGCCACATGCAAAGAAATGCTATATTGCAAAGATGCCTTCAAAAATAATGAAATTAAATGGTTCCACATTAAAAAAATACTATAAAGAGCAGTAACCAGTAATAAATGAAACAAAGTCAATATTTGGTGTGACGATCCTTCGCTTTAAAAAAAAAATAGTAGTCTCAGGTACAGTTTGTGCAGTTTTATAAGGAAATGAGCTGTAAGTGTTACTGAGCATCTTGCAGAAGCAGCCACAGTTCTTCTGGAGAATTTCACTGTCACACTTGCTTCTTATTTTTGCAGCGAAATCCAGCAGCCTTCATTATGTTTTTTTTTTAAGTGTCTTTCATGTAATCTGCTGCTTTCTTTACTGACATACAAACATTTTTCTGTAAAATTTAATTTTGTGCTGGAAAACTAATGTTTGGAAATCTAAAAAGTTTTTGTACTGAATCAGTAATGTAGAAGTCATAAAATAAAAATCTGTGACAAAGTTTGTACTAAAATAGGGTGCCTAAGACTTTTGCACAGTACTGTATATCACTTGGGGGAAACTTCACATAGCCCTAGTCCTGGTTGTTGACCAGGTGATGTGCGTGGTGCAGCAGGTGGTGAAATTCAGAATAAGGAGCTTCTGCTATAGTTACAGCATTGAGGTGTGTTGCAGGACCATAAAGCTTATTAAGTTTAAACATACTGTAGCTATGTAGCAAAGCATGCCAAATAAAAAAAAAAAGTTTTGTTAAAGTACATATGGCGTTTTATTTACTTAAACTGAATTTTCCTCCAGGCGAGCACGAATAAAAAAAAAATAGACTACTGGTTTGTCTGGCCTTGAATTATGTTTCCTTTCATGATGATTATGCAAGTCATGCAATGTATTCACTTATCATCACAAGTGCAAAATCAGTGGAAATGAAAGAGGAATGTCTGAGACAAAAAACATGAAACATAGATTTAAAATATAAAAATTTCCACATAGAATCACAGAATCATAGAATTGCAGTATATTCATCATAAAGAACAACAAAAAAAATCTTACTATGGGGATGTAGTAATACTGCAATTTACTGTATTTAAGTTATTTTAATTGTATTTGGATAGCACTCTTAACACTTGACATTGTCACACAACCACTTTTCAGAAAGTTTAAATGAAGATGGGAGTAATTCTTCTGATACATCTGAGAAACTAGAAGAGGAACGTGACAAACGGTGCTCACTAAAGCACACAGTTAACCATTTTCTTTACCAATACTGATGCTCATTATTCTTTTAATTGCTTTGAATGCACTAATTTAAACCCAGCATTTAAATATAAAACAGAAATTACTGAAATTTCAATCAGAAAAATGTGAAATGGAAATTAAAACAAAATTTTGGGAAAGGAAAAAACACCCAACAAACGAATCTTCAACCTGAAATGCGTTTGACACTGATAAGCCATAAATAAATGGATGGTCACTAAATGCTCTTTAAGAACCTGTGTTCAGAAATGTTTTATAATTCTTAATTCAAGTCCAACAAAGGAAAGCAGCTGCAGGGCTGACTGACCTAGCTCACGGTACAGTAAAGGCTCACAGTGGAAAAGCGCATTGTAGAACCCGTCGCTCTGTTTCATCCCTTGCTGCTCCAAAACTTGGAACATGGCGTACATCCTTGCTTCGCTTCCTTCCTCTTCACACACCTGGAAGTACTCTTCTTCCGTGATCAGGCCCTGGGTGAGCATTCGGTTGGCCACTGGCTCCACTTGCCTCACTGACTGAATGAGCTTCTGCCTCATCACATGCACATATACGGCATGCTCTGAATGGGAGAAACAGCAGTATGTGAGTGATTTTCAATAACCAAGTCCACTTTAAGCATGAATTTAGCTCAAACCGAGGATTCTGTAACTGAGATACCGTAAAGAAAGAGTGCTTAGTAAAAAAAGTTTTATCAAATAGAAATACCATGTTAATAATACTGTTATAATCCTCACTTGACAGTTTATCTAACTATGCTATATATTTGATGATTCATTAATATATATATATATATATATATATATATATATATATATATATATATATATATATATATATATATATATATGTATATATATATATATATATATATATATATATATATATATATATATATATATATATATATATACACACACACAGTACTGTGCAATGCAAAAGTCTTAGACATTTTTCAGACAAAAAAACATAATAATTTGTTTCATTTATTACTGTTTACTGCTCTTTAGAGTATTTTTTTTAATGTAGAACCATTTAATGTCATTATTATTGAAGGCATCTTTGCTCTACAGCATTTCTTTGCATGTGCCTAAGACTTTTGCACAGTACTGTATATATATATATATATATATATATATATATATATATATATATATATATATATATATATATATATATGTAGGTGAACAAGGAAATGGATTAAGAGCTATTAAACTGCAATGTTTGGTATGAACAGAATGCTCTGAGAAATTCCATACAGTAGAAGATAGAGAAATACAGCATACCCATCTGCAGAGTAAGCTCAGGCTCATGTTCTTGTAGTAGTCTGTAAAGGGCATTTCTCCCCTGTTGTCCTTTGCTAGACAGAGCATGCAAGAGCTGCTTCATTCTATCCTGAGAGCTTGGAGCTGCTACAATGGTCCGGTACCTGTCCTCACTCAGCAGACCCTGGTTCAGCAAATCTTTACATATCCGCCGTGTCTCATTCACATTCTCAACCAGCTCATCCATACAGCTCATTACCAAATCTGCACACACAGACATAGGATAACACATTATAACCGGAGTAATGGTCCTGTGGAGTAATGCCATTGAATTTCTCAAGAAAGGAGGGTGAGGAACGTGTCTTAGGTCATGTAAGGTTCCTTACTAATCTGCTTGAGTCAAAAATAAAAATGTAAAAATGCCAGATGTGATTTCTTAAACATAAATGCTTTAAAGTACAGTCTCCTCCAAAAGTATTGGAACGGCAAGGCAATTAGACAATTCTTTTGTTTTTGCTGCACAACTGAAGACATGTGGGTTTGAGTTTATGAAGATGAATATGACACTTTCATAATATGAGAATATGAGAATTTCAGCTTTCATCTCCTAGCGAAAGGAAATCTTAACGTTACAGCATACAAAGACATTATAGACAATTGTGTTTTTCCAGATTTTGATCATTGTAAAATTATTGTTATACTGTAGATGTATTGGCACATGATCATTAATAGAAGAAGGAGAAGAAGTAGTGGTGTAACTATGATTTCTAGGTCTTCGTAGGTACCAGGATGAAGATACAAGCAAAGACAGTCTGCTAGAAATGGGTCATGTTATGAAGATTTTTCTAACATACTAGCATGACTAACATACATTTGAATATCATGGGTTAGGTTTAGTTTCAAACAAAAGTGTACTTTAAACTCCATATTCAGGAGCTATAGCAATCACATTTAATCGGGATTTAATCTTAAATCTTGTTAATCTAATAACAGGGTAACAGTACTTTTTATGCAGTTGACATTCTTTTAAATGTTTTTATTTTTAAAAAAATAATGTGTAATCTCTGTAATGTGTCTGTGGTTAAATATTATTTCAGTGAAGCAAATGGTCATATGTGAATTATGTTCAAATCGTTAAGATCGGAAGGTACTGTTTACTTCTGTGGGAAGAACATCTACAGAAACTATGTGCTGGTTGAATGAAATGTGGGTATTTTTCTTGCACATTGGTTGAATGCTCCTTTTGTTTTGTCTTGCGTCACCAAAAACATGCACCGTCACACATGTTCTTGCTCTCTGCTGTTCTGGAACACTGCTATACATTGTTTTAATGTTTCACAATGTACTGTGCTTTTTTTAGTCTTTTCGTCATTTAACCAACACCTCGCCTGAACTTCCATCAGCTTTGTTACACTATATTTACAGCTATAGGATTTGTATTAAGAAAGCACAGTATGATGAATGTACAATACATCATCATTTGTACTTTTATGTGAGGATAAAACTAAACTTTATAGAATAAGAACAAGAATTTAGATGATTTCGGTAGGGAAACTACTAGTTTATTTATTAAAGCAGATTAAAACTATGCAGAAAAGCCTCTGATTGTCACCTGGACTTTTGTACAAAACTTCCCAAAAATAAACATTAACTGTTAGCATAAAAAATATTTCTGATGTCCTGTTTATATTACTGTGCATGCCCTTAAATATATTGCACCAATTTGTTTCTTAATACATTTTGACTAAATATAAAAAGAGTGGACGTAAGTTGTTTGGCTGGTAATACTCTGACGAACATCTTAGGTAAATGTTATTATTGTTTGAGGAACAGTTGAAAGATGAATGGATTAGCCATTACTTTTCTGCATTACCAAATTTAGAGAATGATTGGTACATTAGCCATGCTATTCTGCTATTCACTTAACTTACCCTGAGGTCTTGCTATGTTCATTCCTGGATACATGATACCTGTTGGAAAACAAAGAAGAACATGTCACTCATATGCAAAACAAAGACTAGTACTAGTATTTCATTACGTGCCATGATGAAATGTTCACTGAGTAATCGGATTACACACACACACACACACACACACACACGCTGTCATTTTACTATTTGTGAGGACCGTAATTTTAATAACCAAAAGTTTGTCTCTTTTGTTGCTTTATTAAATAATTTATTAGATAATTAATTGTAATTATAGAACTTATTAATGCATTACAGAACTTATTAAATACATTGAAAATTTTACTGTAAAATTTACAATAATTTACTGGCAGCGTTACTTTAATAGCAGCAATACTTTACATTGACAGTAAATAACTAACATTTACAGTAAATAACTAATAGCAGCAATTCTTTACATTTACCGTAAATAACTGTAAAACATATTTACAGTAAAGTACTGTGATATCTTTACAGATAATTCCTGTTCTTTTTTATAGTATATTAATATATGTTTTCGGTAATACACTGCAAATGTTGCAAGTAAAAATAGTTGTAAATATAATTATAATATAAAATAAAGAAAAAACAGTACATTTGGCTGATCCAGGATACAACTGAGAAGATAGAAAAAGGTCTTGCTCAAGGGCCCAACAATGGAAACTGGTCAGTGCTGGGATTTGAACACGATATCCTGATCTGTAATGCAAAACCTTAACCACTGAGCCACCACAGCGAGTGCAGAGAGACTGCACAGATTCACCCAGCTCTATCACTGAATTTTTTCTTTTTTACCAGCATAGAAAGTTAAACTGACTGACGTATACAGAGCCAGATTCCCGCGCAGAGCCACCAACATCATACAGGACTGCTCATAAGAGCTAAACACCTGATGCTGGGGATGTGCAATACAATGTCTTCTTGCCGTTTCATCTTATTTATTTCATCTTATTTATTACTATTGAGTTGTTTGTTGTGTGTTTTATTCTGTTTTATTCTGTTACCTTAGACCACAGAGGAGATGACTTTTTAAATTTCGTTGTACTATGTGCAATGACAATAACAGCATTCTATTCTATTCTATTCTAAACTCAAGGTCAACACAAGGAGAATTTTTTACCATTCTCACCCCTTGCAAAAACGTAAGATATCCCACTATGCATTGCATTTTCTGGTATTTTACTCTAAACCAATACACTGCTCTAAGCGCCTAATCGTTTACAGTACAATCCTGTAACACAATAAAACAGTATTTTGCTCTAAAATAAAGACTGGAAATGTACAGCATTTTTTTTTACAGTGTATAGAAAAAAGAAGTTCATTAATTAGTTAATTAATTATTCAAGCTTATATTGTATTTTTAAATCAATCAATTGCTTGACAGAAAATATAACTTAATTAGTTAGCAAATGTATTTATTAATTATAGAACATATTAATAAATATATGAGCAGAACTAAAATGATAAGTACATTAAATAATTAAAGTTATATGTTGCATTAAACAACTTTATTTTAGGTTTAAGATAGATTTTTAAAGTTATTTTGGTTAATTCATTTTTTAATTAAATATTGTTACTTTTTATTTACTTCATTACTTCATTAATTAATTAACCTTAAAATCTCTAAATGTATTTCTATATAGGAATATTTTTAATATTGCAACATTCCACTTTTCATGTAATAATGTAAAAGCTCTAATATGCTACTATTTACACCCTATTGTTTTTGTTGTGATTTTTTTACTCATAACAAAATGACATTAAAATTAAAATCTACTTTTATTAAAGACAGATTTGATTTATAGTAGTTAAGTAGCCTTAAATCTACTTAAGGAAGCCCAAATGTTTAATTGATAGAATAATTTGTACCTGTCACGTTCTTCTCTTGAGCTGTTCTGCTTGCAGTTGGTTGTGGCACTTTAAGCTGCTTCTGTGTCTCTAAGTCTGCAGAAAGTCAGTTTTCTGATTTCTGTTGTGTGCCTGGCTTACATACCCAGAGCAGTGACATTTCTGGGCTTGTAGTCATTTAGCTTGAATTTCCCAGAGACATGATAATTATCTTTATGACAAGCTGATGTACCGACTGTAGCTTGATTTTCCGGTTTCTTGTTATTCCTGTACAGATGTCTGTACAAGTTTCATCACCTTTGTTTGATTTTTAAAGTGAAATGACGTAAACACAATCTCTGCAGCAAACAATTTTAACAAATAACATTTTTTTGCACACGTTAATGGACAGTTACTTTATATTTGAAGGACTTTTAAAAAGAAAAAAAAAACAGTAATTGTGGCAGGTGAAAAAAATTTGTACACCCTACTATGTCGGTAATTAGTAACACCACCCTTTGGCAAATATCATAGCTTGCGTATTTTTTTTGCTGCCAGCTTGGAGATTTTCTAGTAGTATTGTTTTAGGATGTTTCAGTCACTATTCCTGGCAGAACGTTACTAGTTCTGAGATATCCTTGGGCCATTTTGCGTGCACGGCATGTTTAAGACCTATCCTCAGACTTCTGATGATGTTCAAGTCAAGAGAACGTGGG
Source organism: Pangasianodon hypophthalmus (assembly GCF_027358585.1). NCBI lineage: Eukaryota > Metazoa > Chordata > Actinopteri > Siluriformes > Pangasiidae > Pangasianodon > Pangasianodon hypophthalmus. The sequence goes on along the minus strand of NC_069737.1, from coordinate 7,622,050 downwards.
GGCCTTTCCAAAAGCTTCAGCTTGCGTTTTTTATTGAAGTAGATGATGGTGGATTTTGAGGTATGTTTTAGATCATTGTCCTGGTGTAGAAACCAGTCTCACTCTCAGCTTCATTTTCTCGACTGACTGTATCACATTAGCTTCCAGAATTTGCTGATATTTACTGGAATCCATTCTTCCATCTACCCATGCAGTGTTTTCTATGCCACTGGCTGCTACACGGCCCAAAGTATAAAACATTCACCCCCTTAATCATACTTAACAAATGCTGCTCCTTTTTTTTTTTTTTTTTTTTTTTTTTACATACATACCTTTGGAATTCGATTTTTAATTTGTCGTTCCACACCACTTCCAAAAGGCTTATTTAGATGTTTCGCATACATTTTGCATAAACCTTCCTATATGTCCTTGCTGTCATTTGGGGTTTTGCTTTATCTTTCTGCCAAGCAGTCCTATCCGAGCATTTCCTTGGCCTTCCAAATATTGCCTTGACTTCCACAGGTCTCCTTAACTGCCATTTCTTAAAGACAATTCAGACAGTGGAAAGCTGGAGGCTCTTGGATATCTTTTCAACGCCTTCCTGCTTTGTAGGCATTAATTAGCTTCAGTTTCAGCTCCTCAGTCAGCTGCTTCGAGGAGGCCATGGCTGTTGAGTGTTAGCACAATGTTTGAGTCAGAGAATTTATGTCCTGCAATTATCATTAGCTGACAATTCCTAATGACAATTCTTGACCTGCCCAATGAGTCATAAGTAAATTAAGGCCTAAGAAGTTAATCAAGTTCTGAAACTTTACTACTGGAATGTTGTCCAAACATTTGCACATGCTATAATTACCTTTTAATTTTTCTTCTATCTTTTTAAGTTCATCATATATAAAGTAACTGCTCCTTAACATTTGTAGAAAATATATTTTAATACTTTGCTGCTTAGTTCGTGTTTACTTCTTACTTATTTCAAAAATCTCATTATGTGTGTTTATATTTCTCTCACACTCTTACAAACACTCACATACATTGAAATGAAGACCACAGAAAACTGTTTTTGTTTCTCGTTCTTCTTGTCTTTACATGTTTCCAACATTGGACAAAATCTGCTCTTTTACTTCTGTTGTACATCTACTTCTTTCCACAAGAAATGGTCAAATTAAGACATTTTCGTGAATACAGCCTCGTTCCTCCTGAAAAAATAACAAAAATAATGCTAATAATAATATTTTTTTGGTTTAGTATATGTTCACTTTAGTATATTGAAATCGAAAATTTCACCCAATCAAAATAGCTTCTTCTTAAAAAATGGCAGGGTAAGAAACCCACCTCCATGGCAAAGAAATATTAACCTCATAAGGGTGCACATATAAAAAGACAATGCATATACACATAATATTACTAAAACTTTGTAGCTATGTAGCTCTTTTAGACAGCTGAATAACCTCAGGCTTGTCCCCCTTTTTTTTTATTTCAGAGAATGCTCTTAAATAAGCATCAACAAGCAACATTGAGAATTTGGACTTGGACAAGAAGATAATCTACAAAGTTAGGGAACACCACAAGGGCATTATAAAAAGACCAGTCAAATAATGCTGATGAGCCCCTGAAGTGTCAAGGGATTCAGATGGATTCCTGCCTTAGAAAGGCAAAAAGCTTCCAAAACCAGGAAGTGATGACCGTGATGTGTGGACGCTGAAGCCTTAGATCTGAACTTCACATTCACGGTCATTAAAGTATTCGGGCTAGTGCCAGTCAACATGGTGAAATCCCTGAGATGATGGAAGGAATTTATTCATCGTCGTCATCGTCGTCGTCGTCATCATCATCATCATCATCATCATCGTCGTCGTCATCATCATCATCATCATCGTCATCGTCGTTGTCGTCATCGTCGTCGTCATCGTCATCGTCATCGTCGTCGTCATCGTCGTCGTCATCGTCGTCATCATCGTCGTCGTCATCGTCGTCGTCATCATCGTCATCATCGTCGTCGTCGTCGTCGTCGTCATCGTCGTCATCGTCGTCGTCATCATCATCATCGTCGTCATCGTCGTCATCATCGTCATCATCGTCGTCGTCATCATCATCATCTTCATCAGGGTCAATTTTGCCCGCCAGCACATCCTCAATCCAGGTGTCCAACTCATATGAAGTAGGCATGTCCTCTTCATCATCCATCTCCATCCAAACACTGTCAGCCTGTACAACACATATAAAAGAGAGAATTTGAGAAAGACAAAATGGGGAGAAAAAGATGACGTTTTTTTTTTTTTTAGTCTGAAGCACATACAGCAAGGGATCTAAACTCCAGTTCTTGGGACCCCCTGCCCTGCACAGTTTGAAGTTTTCTCCACTGCTAACGTGCCTTGATCCATCTCATCAGTTAATCATTAAGGTTTTAATGAGTTGGGCCTGTTGTGTTAAGGGTAGGGAGAACTTCAAACTGTGCAGGGCAGGGGGTCCTGAGGACTGGAGTTAAGAACTTATATGGCATACATGTTTAAGAAATGGCATGCTGAGATTTTAGGAAAAATCATCTTCAGAAGCATTAAAACCCAGCAAACCAAAGTAACGGCGAAATAGAACTTTTATTGCTAATATAAAAGGGTATAGCATTAATGAGCCAAGAGAAGCAAGTTAGACAAGTTAAAAAATAGATAAAAACAAGCTAAAATAGAATCGCAGGAAAAGAGAAAGCTAGAGAGAGAGAGAAATTCAGGCGAGTAGGCAGGCAGGCAGGCCAGGAGATACACTCTGACGGTTTCAGACTCAGGTAGTCAACTTAAAGGCAACACTCACGAACTCTTACAGAACACAGCCGAGCATTTCAGGCATTGGACAGGCATCTTATCACAGCCCTTCAGGCAACAGACTGGCTTGTTAACATAGGCGATGATCTTACATCCTCCACATCCACCACACCAAATTGTGGAGAGGAAAGGTCAATGCCAAAAGTGTTTTCCCAGTAGGGCACCAACTGAATGAAAGAGACATGGGAAAAATATTAAGATCTTCATGCATTCATGAGACTTGTATAATTCAATATACAGGCTATAAAATGTCTGAGTTAAGATAACAGTAATGTTGAAGAATATGTGGATAGGTTGCCATATTATTCTGTTATGCACATTAAAGCATGAATATTCAGTTATGCATAGTAAAGCATGAATACTGATATGAATTATTTAGTAACTACATAGGAATAGAGGGTTATGTAGTTATGAGAGTGAGGAATGTAGTTGTGGACTGACAATGGGTCCTGGGAGTTTCACTAAAACTCCTAAATGTTTTAAAATCTATATTCGTTATACAACCAGCCTCTGTTCATACAGTGATCACTGTTTAACCTTGTCAGTCACTTCAATGGTTGAGGAAAACATAATTATGCACCTCTTCAGAGGACTGTAATCGAGTTTAGGGTCAGTGTCAAGGATAAGGGTCCAGGGTTCAGGGTTCAGGGTTCAGGGTCAGTATTAGTTTTATGGAGACTCTCACCAGGGGGAAGTCGTCTGGGTCGATCCAGATAATGCTCAGATCAGGGTTTTCTGTGTTCTCACGGGCTACCTCCTTCAGAATCTCCAGGAATTCAAAACCATCTAAATAGAGGTTAAAAGTTAATCATAAGACAATAGAAAACTATTGAAAGATACATGTATGCTGTCTCTCAAATTTGAGAATTAACACATGTTTATTATTCTAACTAGAAGAACAGTGTATTTAATGCTAGTATGCATAAAATCTGTCTTAACATCTGAAAATTTTTCTTTTCAAGTGGTAAAAGGTTTGCATGTGTGAAAACATATGCACAAATGATAATACCCACAAAAAATTTATGTAAGCTAATTAGTAACAGGTCGGAACATTGTGTCTTTCAATAGGAGCAGAATTAGCACGCAAGAGTTTCATGCATACACAACTTATGAAAAGAACATTCATCTTTGACACGTCTCACCGCCCTTAATAGCCAGAGTATTAGTTTCACTTGACTGTTCCAGGTGTGCCTTAGAGATCTAAACTTACCAAAGCTAGTAGCACAAGCAAAAGTGGTAAGGACAAGTAGCAGAAAACATTATTTATGAGTTGTTTCTACATATAATTGTAGCTGCTTATAATGTCACAATGTTATGAGATGTGATCTTCTAGCTACGCTTCTTAGTGATGCATGATATATTTCCTGTATGTACACTCTCTACGCTGTATGCTTCTTACTCTTACGCTGTATCTTCTCTAAAAAGCAGCTTTTCTCTTCTGTAAGAATGCTTCTTATACACTGTAAGAAGACTTAACTGTCTTTAGATCTTACCCACTTGCATGCATTCAGCTTACCAGGGTCTGATTCCTCAGCAAAGGCTACAATGTGTTGCCCATTAATGTCATCCTCCTGAAAATAAATAAATAAATAAGCATCATCAATCTAAAAGACACGAGGCATAATAAGATGTGTGCATGTTTTCTGGCTATGAAAGCTTACCCAGGTCTCATACATGCTGTGGGGTTCGAGTTTTCTTAGAGTTGGTCTGGAGAAAAGAGAAGCAACACAGATTTCCACTTACAGCTAGATTAAATACTAAATAAAAAATTAACGCTCTTACAGGACCAAATTAATGGTCTTACAGGACTTCCTCATATCCTCCTCAGATGAATAAGGCATATTAAAGGAGAGTACAGATTAATCTGTACAGTCACCTTGCTTTAACACTGCTCCTGGAACAGTCCATAAAACTTAATGAATCCCACAAAATAAGTAATCAGGTCTATTCCTGAAATAATAATGTTATATAGTCCTGTCATATAATCCTACTTTGCCATATTATAAAAAGATGCCCCCGTTATTAGGCCTTACCTTTCATGCTCCTCGATGTAGTCAACCAGCTCAGCCTCAGTGTAAGGTTTGCCTGGGATTGTGGTAGGCTCACTCATGAAGGGCTCATAAAAATCAACCTCATTCATTTCCAGTTTTAGTTGTTGGGCAATCTGCACAGATGCAGTAGTCAGGACAGTGAGGAAGCACTCAGAATTCAGATAGAGGTACACTGTGGATGGTCCAGACCAAGCAGACCCTGACTATTTTCATACTATTTTCGACTGGGTATGTTAGATTCTCTGGCTTTGTTGACACTGTGGTCCACATTACATGTAAGTGAAAGGTACGATTTTCTCCAAGTAGATCCATGCAAATAAGGAAATCATTTCGATGACGTTTTCAGTGGATTTGATTGATGTTAACTATTCATTTCATTCATATTCATTTTTGTTGTGTTTACCAGTGGCTGTCGTTGTCACTTCTGTGGAAAAGTCATGATCATTATGAAGGTTAGGGTTTGTCCTATTTGGACAAAATTTGGACAGAATTTAGGACCTGTGTTGTGTCAAGCTGGGATTGAATGTCTCTGGGTAGTGGTTGAATTATCAAAAATGATCAAGCACACTGGAATTAATTTAATTCAACAACTAAAAATAGCAAATTAAATGCATGACAAAGGAGCTTATATCCCATTCAGATTATGATTATGATTTCATTGCCTCAGTTACTCTGAATATAACTAACTTCCTTAACACAACTTTTGGACTTAAACAACCAACTCGCTGCAAAAATGAAATATGCTTTAATGTATTGAGCAATGCATCTTGTATTTTAATGTATTGAGCAATGCATCTTGTATTTTAATGTATTGAGCAATGCATCTTGTTTTTTAATATACTGTATGTTATAGAGCTTATATTTGAGTATGATGGAAAGAGGTATTTTACAGGCTGGTGCTTGTCTGTTGCCGTACACAATTTGTCAACCTCTCTACTGCCTCCCAGTGGAAAAGAACCACAATAGAACCACCTCTGACGTTAGTTAGGTTGTGTATCCATTCTCAGCACCCTGCCGTGACACCTAGAGTGACACTGATATGGTGGATCTGGAAAGATGTATTGGTATCAGAAGGAATCGGAATGATGGGAATAGCATTGATTCTATTGATGTAGTTTTACTAACCTCTTGATTACACCTGATTAAATACTCAACCTAATGCAAAATCTTCACATTTGTAAAATATTCTTAACGGAAACTATCAAAATTTTATATTGTTAAGTCACAAAGGGTCAAGATTCTTATAAACCATAAATAAATCAAGAACAAAACCTCAAAACCACAACAGTAACCAATGTTTGTGTAGTAAAGAACCACAATTACGGAGAAGATTTTGGGTGAGATAGACTTCTGTTACTTTTCAACTACATACATTCCTCATAGCTTCAACGCAAAACTATAGAAGTAGCCATCAGATAGTAAACATATCTGGGGTAAAGGAATTTGCTCTGACATGGATTTTTTTCAAGACACGCCAACATTGTTAGTCCACGACACGTGATTGTGTTAATCATCCTCTAGCCCTAGTTTCTGCCTTGACAGTAGTATTTAAAATTCCTTAGCAGTGACATGAATATTTAAAAACCTCATCAACACTACTATACGTGATGTTACACACACATCAACATGCCACTACCATACCACTGTAACTGCTGTGCTGAAAATGATCCACCATCCAAATAATACCTGGTCAGTAGTGTTCCTACTGTGGTACCTTACTACTGATATCGTAGATAGAAGTTATGGTAGTAGATATTATTTTTAGACTGTCTCTTTTTTCCCAATACATTATTTGGAATTAATTTGTCATGGCTGAGTATTAACTAAAATATTTTGCAATATTTTTCAATATAAAAAAAGACAAAAACAGCAATACAATGGAATGTTTAGGTTTTGCTTACTTTTGAATTGAAAGTGGCAAAGAACTTGATGAAGGGATGGAACTCTTCAGCGGCATCATCATATTCAATAAAGTCTGAAAAATGAAGAACATGTGGGATATAGGACCCAGTACATACAGTATCAAACACTGGAGTAATTACACAGCACAGGAAATACAGTACAGCCACTGGGCAATACTTACGTCGGGAATTCTCATTCTTAAAGTATCCCACCAACTTGATATCCTCTTCTAGGTTAAAAAAGCCTCTTAGCTCTCCTTCATTGTCAATGATCTCCACTGGATCCTCGATAACCTGAGAGGACAGAGAACAAAACATCTCTCAGTAACCTGTGAAGGTTTTGAAGAAATTTACTTCCACTTGACTTATTCATGGTCTCATCACATGGTCTAACCATTGGCTTTAACATGAAACATGAAATTACTTCTTATAACTTGGAAGTGAAAGGGGTTTAGCAAGAAATGCATTCTTCATTTGAAATGTATTAACCCTTGGCAGCAAAGGTATGATTTATATGGTTTAATTCTTTTAAATTATGTCATATTAGTGTAATATCTGCTTAGTAACTATATAGCTACTAGCCAGAATCCTCAATAGCTATTTTTCCTACTAGCTAGCAGAATAAAGTAATAACACTACATCAACTGTCCTTTACAGCTAGAATACTATATAAAACCAAATTTGACTTTTTTTGTTGCAGTTTCAAATTGGTATGACCTTAAGTGATGTCTATGGGACAAAGTGATAAGGGCTTATTTTAAATACTACTGGAACACAAGGATATACACACATAGTGGATGTTGTATTGGGATTTTAGTACATCATTCTGTCACAGATAGGAATAACAGGTCAAGTATAATAAAAAAAAGGAATTAAGTGAAATAAAACACAACAGGCTGTGCTGTTATGGGAAATTAACTTAACAACATGGTGAGGATTGTAGCCTGAAGCTAAGTGGGAAGTTCATTATTTTCCAGTAAAGTGTTTTATTCATCTTATACCAAACCAATATGCCAACACCACTTTATACTTTTGTCCTTTTACAGTTATGTTTATTGTTGTGGATCATCCATGAAACAAGTTAGCTCCTGTTATCACTTACATCATAGCAGCTGTAAACAGTTGTTCCCTCACCAGTCTCTCTTTTTCGGTTAATAAGACAAAAAAATGCAATTCTTGTTACAAAGTGCAATGCCCTGAAAATTTTCCTGACCAATCAGAATCAAGAACTCGGCGACACTATGGTATAAATGCAGATTATTGCTTTGGCCATACATAATTGGTATTATGTTACAAGCTAAGATCAGCATGACTCACATCATAGAGGAATTCCACCAATGTTTCTGCAGCCATCTCTCCATCATACTCAATGATCTCGTCATCAGCAAAGATGTAAATGCTGTCGACTTCATCCAAACCTGTCCAAAATCAGGGATAGTAGCAGAGTTATGACTTACACAAAAATAATACTAAAAGCATGGTGTACACCTTTCATGATATTTCCGTCTGTATTCCTCTGATGTTCTCCAATTTAAGCAATCAGTAACAAAGTTTTAAATGTAAAATTTGCTCTACATACATTTATTCCAGGACTGAGTTCTGAACTGGTTTTGTGTTGAAGAAACGGTGCCACATTTAAATACAATCATTACAATGGAAAATGTGAAATATAATGCATCCAATCTTATGCCAAATCATGAAAAGACCCTAATAAAACCACTCTCTGGCACCTGTCAAATTCTCTTCTTAGCTGATACACACATCACAGCATGATTTTATAGAGTCAGAGCCAGTTGTAGGGGGAAGAAACAATGGTCAGTCCAGGATAAAATTCTTTAAAGATATCAATCCGGGTTTGGTTATAAAATATCCTAAAATCTAACCCAAACAATTCTTCCAAAGCTACACTTGAGCGGTTCCCAACCAGGAAGTTGGGTGTTTGTGTGTTACAAAGGCCCAGCAAAGCTCAGACCTCAAGCCGATTCAGAATCTATGTCAAGACTTCTGGCAAAACTGCTGTGCAGCAACGGTCTCCATGCTGGGATGGCATGCATTTGTAGGCATCTTTGAGCTCATGTACTGTATATGGAAGAGGGCAGATAGCACTTTCCTCAGAGTGTGTTACACTGCTCTGGTTGGCTGGCTTCATGTGTCTCTGATGAAACATATATAGTAGCTTTCACACTCCCTGGTTGGTAGATGTCATGTGATAGGGGAAGGCTGGGTGATACTTATAAAATAGTCATACAAGGCATTGTGTGTATTTGTACTACGTGAATATCTATGATTAGACATGACGACACATTTGTCATTAGATATGAAAGAAAGGGAAAATTAAGACCAACATATTTTAGATATTGTGAAAAGCACTCTTTGGATGTATTGACCTTACAAACATTGGGCCTCACTTATCAACAAATTTATTAGTAAATCATTCATAGGAACATTTACACAAGAGGTTTCCTGAGTATATAGTAAATTTATGCAGAAGAAGATGAACTAATCTAATATTTGGCTTCAAATCATATCGTTTGCATGGATTATTGCACTTTTATATACAGCTTACACTGGGGTTCCTGGAGGACTAGTAGGCCTTGGTGCTCTCACTGCTGCAGCCTGGCACCCAGTCATTTATACCAATCGCATTAATTAAAGAAATATTACATATTAAAAAATGAAAGAAAGAAAAATCTATAAATTACGTCGAATAAGACCAGTCATTCAGTTAAGAAGAAACGCTGTATAAAAGGAGGGTGGGCTGTAACGGCTCAGCGTACAAGTCAGTTCCATTTGCCATGGCACCTTCTTTTAATGCTGTGCAACAGTTTATTAGAACCAGCAGCAAGTGACCCATAATGACAGATCTGGTATGTCTCAAGCTGCAAAGTGCCATGTACTCCCTAGTGTGCTGTGTACCAACATCAGGCTTCTGATGCCCTCCTGCTTTTCCAGCATCAGGGAGGGCACGTTAGTGTGTGAGGGATATCTGGCTGACAGTTGACAAGACACTTTGAATTAAAAAAAAAAAAAGCAGTTTCCCTGTGTGATGTGCTTGGGGTCCATGATTACTTGGATACAGTAGATATACTGTATATTTTTTGTTTTCATGTCAAACCATTTTCTTTTCACCTCACTTAAATCACATTGAATCTACATTTTCTATAATTTGGCTCCAAACTTTGGTCTTCTCAGGTGCTGTTAAATAATATATATTTTTATTGACATAGACTTGTCTCAAAATAACTTCCATTTCTTCATCTAAAAAAATCTTTTTTTTTTGTCTAAAAAAATTTTCTTTGTCATTTCAGTCCTGTGGATTTTGCCTTTTATGGAGTTTTGTGGGTGTCACCAAATGTAGATCAGCTGTGATGGTGACTAATATTCATCAACATATGCATGTGAGTATGAAAAAAAAATCAGCGTTTCCCAAATTTTCGTAAATCTAGAGGAATTTTTTAGTTCATTTTGGCTTATGCTAACATTTACACACAACTTTATAAAAGATTGATAAATTAAGCCCTTTGTAAGAAGTCAAAATCTTGAATCTTTTCTAATAAGAAAAAAATAATAAAAAATTAAGAATGAAACAAGGAATTTAGGTCAGAATTGAATATATCCCACCAGGTATTGACTGTGTAGTGTTGTAAATTGAAAATTTTTTTTTTTAAATCCTAAATAGTTCATTGTATATCTCCTCAATCAACAGCGTAGGGATAATCTTGGTCCTCTGAGGAATTCCAACGTGTGGCTGAGTGATTAGTCCATAATGGAGAACAAGCTTGTCTTCTGAGGATTGTCTTACTTTGAATGGCAAGACTGAATGTGCTGCTTGTCCTACCCTGGAGACATGCACTACTGACAAGTAGGATAAGAATAAGATTATAATGACATTTGGAGAAATGCAATAAGGTACTTGACATTTAGTTTTGCCTCACTTGAGGCAGCACTCAATCAAATGCAATATAGCTGAGTGGATTACATTTTACATTATGTTCTACAGCAGCAGTTCTCAAACCAGTCCTCAGGGCCCCGCAGACTTTCCACAGGTTTGTTCTATGCTTGTGTCGTGTGAGTAGAAATAGTGCAAAAGTGTGGACTGTCTGGCAGGCCCTAAGGTTTGAGAACCACTGATCTACTCATATTTTTAATGCATGCATGATATATAATAATTTTAACAGTTTTCAGCTTATAAACTAGACAAACTAGTCAAATAGTCAAGACATTGCTGTCCTGCTCCTGGTTGAAGTATAGACATGCTGTGTTGAGTCACTCTGCCACTAGAGGGTGGTATACTGCTTTGAGCTGAACTTAATGACTCTGTATATACAAACTGTACAGCCCTATTTATACAGAGGCTTGCATAAATATTCACCCCCCTTGAACATTTTGTACTGTTACACCTTGGAACTGAAATGGACTAAATTGTGATCATATGTCATAAATCGACACAAAACAGACTCCACAAATTTGTGTAAAACCTGATGATCCCTGTTAGATCAAATCCATTGGTGTGTCACCAGAACACTTCCTGGAAGGATAAGACTCAAGGAGCATCTGACCTTGTTAAATCCTGTACAAAGGAATTAACATGGTCAATATCATGAATTTGCTTACATTTAAATAATGACCTAGAAATAGTGCAGAATACTGAAAAGTGCAAATTCATTTTCTCTTATTTGTTACAATTTTTTCAAAATTCTACAATTTCCAGTAAAAAAAAAAAATCCCATAATTTTGGAACACACTGTATAAACCTAAATAACTCAGTTCCTGTTTGTAACACTACAAAAAAAAAGTGCAAGGCACTGTAATAGAGCACTGTATATCAGCACTTTAATTTTTGGAAATGTTCAAAGGTTCAAGAGTGATTCCTTTAATATTGTTGTTATATTTTAGTATTCACCCTGAGAGGAAAGGGTAATAGTGACTGAGTACTTAAATGGGTAATAGTATAATTGTGTTGGGGATAAGTGGATCTGGTAGGAGCACATTACCCAACTTCTTGGCAACAGCAACATTCTTCTTCGCATCTACCAGCCCAAATCCAATATCCTCATCATTGAAGTCATCAAGCACCTGGGCGGCAAGCTGCACAAAAACAGAGAGTTAATGTAGAATTGACACATGGGTAGACACACACACACACACACACACACACACACACACACACACTTACAAAGAGAGAAACAGAACACTAACAACTCATATGCAGAACCTGTTTTACAGGAGAGACATCTTATTACTGAGCTACTCAAGATTGTGTTCATGTGCATTTCTGAATGTTTCTCCTGAAATATTTCACGGCAGAAAGTATAATGCTTGGTTTTTTCAACCTTTAATATCAAGGGCCTTTAGAGCAAACAGCATTTTTTACATGATGCCTATACACACAGCCCAATCATAGCATTTTGGGATGACCACACATGCCCCATGGTCACTGTAAAGACAGCAGCACACCCAACACCACCTATATGTAATGACATGCTGCCTTCCTAAAAACCAGAGTGACACCATGCCATAATAAACTCAACACTAAGACCAAGGCAGTGCGTTTTCAATTATTACTCCGATGTAGGACGCATCGAGGCAAATACTGTCTGCCTGCACTGTGAAATTAGAGCCATTAATGGACAGCTGCTCTGACCAATACCAGAGCCTCTGGGGCAAGGCTTGTTTGAAGGTGTTGAAGGCTAGAGACATGGAGACAGGTGGACAAGGGATAATGTGTAGCTTGTGGAAAGTACACACATATAGGCATGTATGTATGATACAAACAAACATATCATCTGGACTGAACATGCTGCACAGCAATAGATTTATTACTAACCCTCTTTTTTTGCCTCAGCAACCTTTGTCCTGTTTTTTTTTCCTCATATTACAGAAGCTTTTATTCATTTAATACCTATTTTGTCTTGTTTTTCAATGCAACTCAGTCCCCTGAAGACACACGTCAATGTTCATTGCATACAGAATTTATTTCATAGCAGCGTTTTCCTGTGTGATGTTGTCATCTACTCACTTCAGCCAAAGAAACCACAGCATCACGAGGACTCCCAGCTTAAATTCATCATATAAAAAACAAATCTGATCTTGTCTCCCTTCTCGGTTTAAATTTGTAACATATTTGCATCTCTCAGTTCAAATAAAAAGTTATGAAGGTTAGGGTTAGGAGTGGGGTTAGTGGTCGATTTGTATGAAATCCTACAAATTTGCTCTTGCTCATTTGAATTCTTGGACAGTTCATGAGAGGTCAGACAATTTAAGATTTTAAGCAAGGAATAAAACCTGACGGGATGTGCTGCTATAGAAAAATAATCAATGATGAAGTCACCCTTTGGGGTCTCCCTATTATTTTGGGGTCGCCCTATTATTTTCCAATAACAGCATGGCCCAAAGTGTTTTATTCCTCTTATACCACAGCAATTTGCCAATATTTACAATTTTTTGTTCATTAAAGAATGGGAAGTTGTACATTTTAACGTTAAGTTTGTAGTTATGCTTAATGTTGTGGAATGTCTGACAAACAAGTTAGTTCCTGCTATACAGCCTCTATTTGAAGTTCATAAGACAAACAGTCACATCTAAAAATGTAAAGTAATATAGTAGTTTTATCTCTGACTGTTACAATGCACTGACACTGGAGACTCCTTCCAGAAATATGCTAAAATTACCTCACTATATCAACAATTACCCACATTTTTAATCCATTTATGTGGAGCATCTGACATACAATTCCCTGTGTAAGTCATTACTATAAAAACGAAAACTTATTAGAATTAACACATTAATATAATCCTGTGTTTTTCCTTGCAGCCAGAATTACTGAGAATTGAGAATTCTACAGCTCTGTGGTATAATACAAATTTAATTGCTACCAATATATCCATCTCAAACTAGTGGTAATGGGCCAATAGAAGTTGAAATGCATAAATGTGTAAATTAATAGATGGATGGATTGATGGATGGAGGGAGGGATGGATGGATGGATTTATTGGTTAACAATGACATATTTTGGCTTCTTTTTTTATGATGTTCCAGAAGCCACATTCAAAAAATCTACAATAGCATCACTCTCCGTTTCTTTCCATATTTCACAACTACATAATGCATCAGAAAATACCTGAACAGATGAAAGTAGTCCGAATAAAGCATTCCTAGACAGAAAGGAAGGATGCCATTCAGATTTTTTTTCTCAGATCAGGATTTAGTGTTTGGCCAGGCTTTAAGAAAATTAATTTAAAAAATCAGAGAAATTTGGAAAAAAGGAAAAGGAGAACAGGATGAGGGCCTGGACATACCTGGTAGGTGAGGGCGGCGGGGCTTGTTAGCAACTGCAGAGAGAAGTTAGGGGACTCTTTAGAGTAGGACAACCAACAAAACAGTCATTTAACGCCAAAGAACAGACAGGCGCAGTCAGCATAACACAGAATTATTCAATTCAGGACACCGCAGCTCAAGGTAACCAAGTGAACTGAGACAGCGAACATGGCCCACAACGCAGCCAAGAACAAGCAGGATTGTTGAAGCAAAAATGCACACTGTAGTTACTTTGACAAGGCTATGCAAGTACAGTATATGCAGCCCACATCCATGAGCCTTTGCATTCAATTTAGTTACAAAATGAATTAATATGACCAGATACACAGTGAGACAAATCATTCCACATATAAAATGTTTTCCACAGCTTGGCACAGCACACGTGTCAATGAGACCAGTAACAAGGAGGGTACATGCAGGATTTATGGCAAATTTTAGCAACAGCAGCAAAGTGATTTCATTTCTTCTAAACTCTTCCGCTGAAATGTGTCCTTAAAACTAATATGTATGCAACAACAATCTACGCACAAAATAATAGCGCGCATATTTGCATAATTGTGGCTCGCTAGCTACAATATAGTTTCATGTTTAGGAAAGTATCTGGCATTGATTTCTCACTGTGAATTGAGTGGAAATTATAGTGCCGTAAGCATGACAGACGCATGGTTTACTCGATCCATCTAAACAAGAATATTACATTTACTCACCACTAACTTCTTTAATAAAAGAAAAGGAAAAAAAAACTCTGGAATACCTTTTTTCAATCCACTGACTATATCTTGCTCCAAAAAGCTGGTGCATGTTTGTACACATACACAGAATTGCAGCTAGGCATCAGATTATGATTAACTTTAAGATTATAAAAGATGGCCTGAAATGATTATAGCTCTGTTCACAGTGTGTCTGAGGCTAAGACTAGTGATAAAATAAGTGTAATTGAGTTAAGCTTCACTGAACATTTACCGTGGAAAGTTTCCATGTGAACACATACCATAATACAGCATTTAAAAAAATGGCTTTTTTGCACAGTACTGTATTTTCATTAGATAATGCTTCATTGGAAATAATTGCAATTCATACTGAATATAAAAAAATTAGCAGCCCTATAAAGCATGATTTAAGGAATGTAGTTATTTATTTTAGTTATGTAGTTAATTATTATTTATGCTGCTCAGACTTTGATGCAACGCTTTTAAATTTTCATGACTTTACAGTCCAAATCAGGTAGTTTATGTATTTAAGTGTTGTGCATTTACATAGTTTCACATTACCACATTAACAAGATAAATTTGGTTATGAAAAATTAAAAATAGCACTTTCTTGAAGTTTGGTTCTAATCAGTTTTGAACAAACCAACTGGTTGTTGATTTGAAGTTAGATTTGGTTGGTTAGGGCACTAGAAAAAATGACGACAGATGAAATGACTCAGACATGAGCAACAGCCACCAGCATGCATTCAGCAAGCGACAGAGAAACACAGACCATCTGTTTTAGACACTGCCTACAAAGCGAGAAAACAGCACTTGTCTGTCTAAACGTTTAATAAGGGCAGTAAATTTTCTGTTCACTGTCTCCCAGAAAAAAAAGGAAATGAAATGAATGTCAAAAAGGAAATGAATGTAGCTCTGCCTGTGGATGAATGTGTGAGGATGACTCACTCATGACCCTTGCCTGATCTTCCTATAAAAAGGCCTCTTGACAGGTACAAATATTAAAATTAACATCATTTTAAATTGGAACGTCTCACTGAATGTTTTAGTGGAGGGGGAAAATGAAAACCCTAAAGGTCTGCTATAAAGGACATTTATTAAATGCTTGAAAGCATCCAAAAGGTCAGGGCTGTTTCAGATCTCAATGGTTTGAAGTGGACAGTTTTTATTTAGTGCTTTTCATGTGGACAATTCACGATACTTGGCCACTGTCATTGTGAGGGGTATGACTTAATTACATTTGAAATATTTACACCTTAAATTTATGTACTCAGGTAGGCCTTGATGTTATAGTTTCCTGTCACTGTTCTTAAAAAGCTGTAAGAGGTTATAAGAAGCTAGTAGCACTTATGATTGGCTTAACTACATAACAGTGCACCTGTTTGCATGTGTGTATACATTTAGGTTAGTGCTTATATGTCTAGATATCACAACTTATATGCGTATTAAAGTGAAAGGGGGAGGTTTAGTATCTGGTTATGCAGCCCATTCTCCATATTCAGCTTGGAAACCCACTGTTAGTGTTAGGTAGATGTATGATTCACACATGAACAAACAAGATCCACCATCCTCAACACTGCTTTGAGTTACACTTTTTTTTTTTTTTTTAATTATTATTATTTGTAGGACTGTGAGTACTAGCACCTCATGTTTAGTCATGGCTCTCCCTATTCTTCCTACAACTCATGTGTGCATGTTTCTGGTCCACTGGTGGAAGCTTTCTAACATGATGGAACCCTCCCACTAAAGCATGGCTCCTGAAGTGCAACCTATAGTCACGGGGGGTTCTGGGCCATCAGGCAAAGCGTCCATCC
This sequence comes from Pangasianodon hypophthalmus, assembly GCF_027358585.1. Taxonomy (NCBI): domain Eukaryota; kingdom Metazoa; phylum Chordata; class Actinopteri; order Siluriformes; family Pangasiidae; genus Pangasianodon; species Pangasianodon hypophthalmus. The sequence continues at coordinate 7,605,459 of NC_069737.1, read as the reverse complement.
ACTGATGGAGGCTCACTGGCCAAGGAAGTCCAAAATGAGTGATACCCCAGGCAGAGCATACCAGAAGAGCGGTGTCCGCCACTAAGTATTGAGGCTTTACTAAGTCTTCAGCGGAGCTAAGGGCTGGTGCAACGGCCACAGTGGTGCCAGAAGGTGGAGCGACGTCCACTGTAAACACCCTCCATGAAGCCAAAGGGGGGATCGATGCCCTCACTGAAGCCAGATGGGGGAGCAATGGTCTCCGTGAATTGAGGGGGGGAGCAACGTACAGTGTAAAGTGAGGGGCAGGAGAGATGTCCTCAGTGGAGCAGAGAACTGGAGTGCTGTCCTCAATGGAGTAGGGAGGCGGAGTGACGTCCTCAGCAGAGCTGGGAAGTGGAGTGATGACCTCGGCAGAGCCAGGAACTGGAGTGATGTCCTCAGCAGAGCCAGGCAGCATACAGACATCCTCAGCATAGCCATAGAGTGGAGTGATGTCCTTAGCAGAACCAAGAAGCCTGGTTACGTCCTCTGCAGAGCAGAGGGACAGAGAGACATCTTCTGCAGAGCTGCAAAGAAGAGCAATGACCTCTGCGGGGTAGGGAGGTGAGGAGACAACCTCTGCAGTGTCCTCCACAGGGTAGGGAGGAGCCATTGTCGTTGGGGAGTCATTCCAGGAGTCAGCGAATTCATAGTCGGATGCAAGTGCAAGGGGTTTATTTAAAAATGAAACGCAAACAAACAAAAACAATACAGAAACTAGGAGGCTAAACACGAGCTATGGATACAAAACAAACTATGCAAACGAGGCAAGCAACACACAGCAGGTAACATAGGACAAACACTAGACAAAGGAAAATACAAAAACCAGGATTAAATACAGTGCTCATTAGGTGCAATCAGAAACAGGTGTATATGATCAGTGGGGTCATATGATGTGCATATGGGGATGATGGGTAGTGTAGCTAACATGACACTCTGCATTGACTTTAACAGCCAAGTGCTTGGATTGTTTCCTGCCTTGCTTGTAAGTGTCTGTCAATGAATAAATATATAAATGTAAATATTTTCTTGTTTTGATTCCAGACATTTATCAAGCTTCCCTTACGGTACACATTTTCATCATGTTTTCTTAACCCCACCACCATCCAGTTACGCACATGACTCATCCGTCTCTGGCATCATCTCAGCTCCAGCTTGCTGCTGCCTCTCTATCTGACTCAAAGGACCATGTTTTATGATGGTAGCACTGCTATACATTGATTTATTCCTGATGTTTTACCATTCCTGTCTCTCAAAATGATATTGCAGCGATCAAGGACATGGGAAATTCTTGCCTTCACTTTACAGAATCTGACCTGAGAATTTTGCTCGAGGTCTGCAAACGATGATGTGAAAGTTCAGGAACTACTACTGTTAATAACATTTCCTTACAAATTAAATATAAAACCTCTGCACCATTAAATTAGTATTTTCATCCACCTATCAAGCATGTCAAATGTTCAGCTCTTGCATTTTAAACTGTTGTTTAACAATGAAACTGTTCAACTGAAAGCTGAGAGAACATTTTAAAAGCATTAACTAATAATCACTCTGAGTCATTACAGTACTATTGAAGATCTGAACCATCAATAGCATATGCCTGTTTTTTACAATTCATTTTTGCCTGCAATTGTGATCTATTATTACAGTTCTCACATGTATGTCCAACTGTATCCACCTCCTTGTGACAAAGAGCCTTTCTATTGAGATGGAAACAGCCAGTCACCGAGAACTGGATAGTCATCATGAATCTGAGCTTTGCAAAGCAGTCAAAGAGCAACTGCTCAGGGATCATCAGCAAGAACTTGTCCATCTCAGAGGAGATACTCCATTATGGAGGAGATATTGAAGCATCTTTAACAACTCATTATTTCAACAACACAGAGGATGGAGGTGATAAGATAGTGCACTTTGCCAAGGCACAAATCAAGCTACTGATTAGATCTTAAGTTTCTGCACCATTGCAACCTGAAGTGAATGGAATAAGCCCACTGTCTGTGCCCTTTAAGAACCTTCAGGTTGATGTTCAAAGAAAACTGTTAGGTCTCCATCAAATCAGATAACCTGCTTAGTTAGTAGATGCATCAGATACAGAGAATAACCAATGCAGTTGGGCTCATCACAGTCGCACCCTAAGAAATGATAAACAAGGAAAAGACTGAGTATTTGCACTTATTGGCTGGTCATTTCCTAGAGAATGACGTAAACGGTCCTCTTTCTAGGATTTCAATAATAAACACACTGGAGTAAGCTCTTCTCCATTTTCACTCTCTAGGTGATAAATTCATTGATCATCACAATGGTCATTTTGATTTCTCTCCATTCTATACTCAGATACAGTGCAGAGTTTCATAGCTCCAGAGCTAGCGAACGTGCTGCAAACATCCATCCATCCATTGCACTTCTCCACAGATGTTTATACATTGGAGAGGACTCCATAACCAATTCCACAGACAGTGAAAAGTGCCACCCACCATTCATCCTCATTCATTCCCCAACATATCAAATCATCCTTGGTTTACCCTAGTTGCAATAGCACAATCCCACTATAGATTGGGAGCACAAAGCCATTGTTTCTTGGGCCAAGTCCTGCAGAGGAAGATGCCTACGCATACCAATCAGCATTCCATGTTCCTCCATTCTATTGAAAGTCCAGATTCCTCCCATGAAATTGTTGTATTACACAACTCAGTGAAGTATTCAGGAAAACTGAGCCACTGAAGTCCTGCCACATCAGTCTGGGAATTGCGCATTTGCATTTTTAGAGGGTACTACTCCACCCAGAAATCAAAGAGATGGATGACTTGCAACAAGGTTTCATCCATTCACCTACATCTCCAGCATCAGCAGGGATTTTCTTCATGATGATGAAGCAGGGTGGCATTTGTCCACAGTCAAATACACTCCTGAGCAAAAAACAAAAATTAGGCCAAGCCCAAAATAGCAAACTATTAAGCTTTTAATGGTCTTAACAACAAATGATTGGTCAGAAAAATTGCAAGAATTAAATTAATTAATTGTTTACTTTTGCTGCAGTGAACTGTTTGGGGAAAAGCTAGAAACAGGGAAATTCACTTATATAGTCTTCTTGTATGTAAAGGTAAAATTAAAAGTTTAAAATTCAAACTAACATGTATGGGTGTACAAAATTTTCCAAAAATATCTTCTGGAATGTTTTTTTTTTTTTCCCTTAAAAGATTAATCATTATCTGCCACACCTAATGCAGGGCATCAAGGGCCTCATAACAAGCTCATAAATGCAACCAGGATTGATAGAGCAGAGAAAGATCTACAGTATTTGTTTAATTCTTGCTAATTTCCTGACCAATGATTTGTTGCTAATACCATTAAAGCTTAATATTTTGCCATTTTAGGCTTGGCCCATTTTTTGCCCAGGAATGTAAAGATATACCATTCCTTTAGTCCCCTTGGCCATCAAACATCTCTGAACCTCGATCTGTGAAGTGCTTGGGGAGGTTGATGAATAGGAGATGTGCTTTTCCAACTCCATGGAACACTATGAATACTTGATGTCATAGGGTTTGGTTAATGCTCCTCCATGTCCCAGGCATAAATCATGTTTTCTGTGACTTGTAACAAACAGGTAATAGTGTACATAGATATACTAGATAGATTTCCTGCTACCTTGTCAGAACATATTCAGCATGTTTGTAAGGTGCTGAAAGGATTGGTTGAGAACCAGTAAGGAATCTATCTATTCTTGTTTAATGAATTTTCACCCACTATTCCTTGCTGGATGCTTTTATTTCTGAGATATTCTCCAGACATTTGAATCATTGTCATTGTAGAATCTCTTTTCAGCTTCAGTTTCTTGACTGACTGTGTTGCATTTGCTCCAGAATTTGCTAATAGTTCTTCCGCCTATCCATGCAATGTTTCCTGCATGACTGGCTGCCACACAAGCCCAAAGCATAATACTTCCACCCATAACAGTTGACAAAGTTTTATTTTCATCAAATGTTGCTTCCTTTTTCCACAAACATACTTTTGCTTATTTTGGCCAAAAAGTTCAATTTTTACTTCATTAGTCCACAGTACTTGTTTCGAAAATGCTTTCTGGCTTGTGCAGATATTGTTTTGCATACATCAGACATTCTCTTTTGTTCCATCTGATGACTCTTCCATGCAGATCATGTTTGTGCAAGCAACACCGCACAGTAGAATGGTGCACTGTTGATACACTCATGTATCAGCTAAACTTCCTGCAGGTCCCTAGTGTCATTTGGGGATTTTGCTTGCCTTTCTGGCCAGCATTTTGCAGTTCTATCTGAGAGTTTTTCTTGGCCTTCCAGCTCTTGCCTTGACATCCACAGTTACTTCATCAAATGTTGCTTCCTTTTTTGCCATTATTAATGACATTTTGGACAGTGGAAATTGTGAGCAAGAAGCACATTGATATCTTAATCGCCATCCTCTGCTTTGTAGACATCAATGTGGCTTAATTTTTAGATTCTTAGACAGCAGCTCAGAGAAACCCATGGTTGTTGGTTGTTAGCACAAGGTTTAAAGAGTTTAAATAATCCCTGCTTATTAAGTGAGTCATTAAGTTCTGACACTTCAGGATGGACTGGAAGGGTTTTTAAACCTTTGCACATGTCATAATTACTATTATATCAGACATTCACTTTTATTATTATTTTTTATGTTCATTAAATATAAACTGCAAATATAAATTGCATTAATATACACTCCTGGGCAAAACAAAAATGAGCCAAGCCCAAAATAGCAAAATATTAAGATTTTAATGGTATTAACAACAAATCACTGGTCAGGAAATTAGCAAGAATTAAACCAATACAGCAGATCTCTCCCTGCTCTATCAATCCTGGTTCCATTTATGAGCTTGTTATCAGGCCCTTGATGGGCTGCATCAGGTGTGGCAGATAACCAAATAATGACTAATGACAAATAATGACAAATAATCTTTTAAGGAAAAAAAAACATTCCAGAAGATATTTTTGGAAAATTTTGTACACCCAGACATGTGTTAGTTTGAATTTTACATCAAACATTTTAATCATTATCATGATTTTACCTTTGCAAAAGTTTTGCCATTTTGGGCTTGGCCCATTTTTTTGCCTAGGAGTGTATGCAGCAGTTGTGTTTACTTCTTTTTACTTCAAAACCCAATAAATTATGTAATTGGCCAGGGGTGCCTAAACATTTGCATAAAATTGTATATCAGTGTAAGCGTTGCCCAATACAAAATTGCCATTTGAGCATGTTTTCCAACAAGTTTACTAGAAGACATTGTTACTGATTGTCATCAGTAGCTGGGGATATTTTTGAGGAGTCACTGCCATAGCTACCAAGCCACCAAATGGGTTCTTTTCATGGGATGAATATGCCCAGAATTCTCTGTGTCACTCATCTACTGGTCTAATGCTATTTCAGTGTGTTCTAGGTTACCAACCATCATTGTTACCATGGAATCTGACCCAATCAGAGGCTCCTGCTGTGGATGAGTGGTTCCAACAAGCAGTATGAGAGAGAGCTCACACTCACCTCCAATATACTTTTGACTTTCTGTCATTAAAGTGCTCACAATTGTATCCAATTTCTACTGCCTCTTCAGGACAGCATAAGCTATGCTGGGACCCAACAACTCTATTCCTGCCCTCACCAAGGTATTTAGGTGAATTTATGGGTTATGGCATAATAATATTGTATTAAAATTTAACCTGATGTATTTTGCTCATTATCTTTTGCAAAGGGTATACTACAACAACCAAAAATATAAAAGGTGCTTTATCCACTTGACCATTCATCTGTATTCCAAATTATGTATTTAAAATTAAAGTCATGTTGCTTGATGCATCCCAGAAGTAACTGAGTGTTTCTATAAAACTAAAAACAAATTAGTTAATAAAACATCTTCGAAATTTAATTTTCTTCTAACAGGGAAATGTGAGTCAGTCTGGCTGCACTGATGCTTCCAGTGATACTGAATAAGCTTGCTTTTATATCTGGCTATGAGCAGAAATAAAGAGAGCTGCATACTTTACAGCTTCATACATCTGAAACACCATCATTATCAGCAACAATTTCCTTTACATTAGCACTGCGTAATTCCATTTTAGCAGCAATAACCCCTGTTCCTTAAATACAAAAACATGATTGTGTATATTTACATATTTACGCCACAAGAAAAAATTCACTTAATGGTTAATCACACTGGTTTCATAACAGTAAGGGTAATCACAAGGTATATGATTATAATGCTAATTAACACTATATAAAATTTCTACCCAGTAGTGTATGGCATGGACTTACAGTTTATGATTTGGACACATAGTAGTAATATTACAAAGTTAGGCTGTAATAATATTATGATTTTTAGATTTTAAGATACAAGGCCTATATATGACTGCAGTTATCATGCAGCACTATGGACACTCAGGCTTTTGACAGTAGGACATCATGTCCTTGAAAGCATACTTGAGTCCACTGCTGCTATCATAGATGGTGTGTCATAGATGGTGGGAGAGACCAGGGGAGTGGAGAAGCCTGGATAATGACTTTGGGCTGTGCACTCATATATATGGTCATTGATGACGCACATTTGATGTGAACAGGACAAAATAATGTACTGAGCCACAGCAGTCTAGCTGATTAAAGAACATTGTTGTCTGCTGTTTGGTTCCCTGTCAGCTTAATTTCAGGAAACACATATCTATTTTATTTTATGAAATATGAGACAAAGAATTATTTCATCTCCTTTAGTAACAGGTAGGTGAATCTGTGACTTTTTTATGAGTGATTACATTTTCTTCTTACAATTAAACAATGAAATAATTAATGAATGAGTTTGTTGGGAAAAGCAAATTTACACAAATGGCCAAACATAGCGTAGATATTTTTATAACTGAAAAAAAAAAAAAACCATGAGGAAATGTGCATTAGATCTGCATACCTTTAACCAGGCATGCTTAGATTTGCACTTTGTCCCAAACTAATATCTATTTCTAATAAATCTCAGGTGTTCTCAGAAAAGGTTAACAAATATTATGTTTGTAATTAGTGAGGGGAAAGAAATAGGATGTTGGCCTAACTGTAGACCTAATGCATGATCATGCACACTGCACTCAAATGCTGAGCTCAGGTGTGTATCTGATGCAGAGTGTGTGCATTCCCATCCGAGATCAAGGCTCAGGCTCTCATCACAGCTGGGACCAAGTGAGCACTGGCTGAATGAGGAACAAGGTGGGAGTCAAGAGTCTTTTAGAGCATTGAATGGCTATGTGAAATCGGTCCCATAATAACAATAATAATAATAATAATAATAATAATAATAATAATAATAAAAAACTACAGCACAAACACAGATGGCTAGAATTTTGCTACATTATTTTTTTAAACATGACACATAGGTTTAAAGAAACTATATGCTCTTACTTTGTCATTATAGCTTCTTTGCTACTGATTGTTCCATTGTTTGAAATTGACCTTCAGCAGGAAACCCAAAATGATAGCTACTTCATGATACATTTGCTCCTCTCACATTTCCATGAAATTTTTTAACATGGCTAAGAGATATTAATATGTACATCCATATTACTAGCAGCAGGCTAGGTATTAATCATCGCACACCTTGCCATTTTGAGTTGACTCAGTTTTTTTGATGGTAAAGGTGTATTCCATTCCATCATGTCATCTGTGATTTTGTTTTCCACTCACTCTTCTCATAGAGCAGTGGAGGGTTCATATTATAAAATGAAGTGGTTGCTTATGTAATAAACAGCACACACACACACACACACACACACACACACACACTTCTTTGTTGTTTCAAGGTGACCATCGCATTTGATCATGTCAGATTATGGTTTCAACCCCATGTGAACTATAAATTACAAGCAGTTTGAAGAATTTGCTAGTATTTTTTTTTCTGTACTGTTTCTGATTACATAATGGAATCTCTATGTTAAACAAATCCCAAGGGGTTTTCTAGTGGGGAAAATTCTAGCGCAATGATAAATACCACACACACACACACTTCACTGGTAAATCAATTTTCATGGTAATCAGGAAATATCTGACAGACAACAAAAACTGGCATAATTGTTTCTCTAAAGCTTATAAATGTACAGCCTATTTTCATTTATCAAACAATCTCCCCATCTTGTAAAAGAGAAAGAGCTACTAAAAAATTGAGTCCTCAAAATCAGAATTTATTCATTTTTTTTTATTATATCACAGCCCTGGTGAATTCTGGAGTCTAATTGGACAGAAGATGTAAATAAATGTTCTATAACTTTTCCATTTTTCTGTCATTTAACTTCATTAGTAAGAAAAAAAAACCTGAAGGAATGACTGTAGCTGCTATAGCATAAGTGATAACAGGAACTAACTTGTCTCACAGATATTCTACAACATTAAATGTTAAATTAAATGGCTACAAATTCTGATGTGTTATTCATTACTAGATTTATACAGTGTAATCTGTGGCAAACTGCTGTGTCATAAGATGAATAAAACACTTCGTGACATGCTTTTACTGGAAAATAATCAGCTTTGTGGTGGTAACAGTAACTCCACTTCACACTGTGACCCCTCTCCACTCCCATATCACACCCTCACCCTATCTTTGATTATTTTCCTTTAACATAACAGCATGTTGTGCTGATTCTTTACTCAGACAATGAATATTTCACTTACAAGAAATTTTCCTTGGCTGTGAAATCATAGCAAGACCCAGGCTAACAGAAACAGCCAGCTTAGTCCCAATACTGGTATATAACATGTGCTGGCATAGGATTAAAAAGACTATGGGCTTTGCTAAAGACATAATTGTCCACAGTAGAAGGTACACAGTGGAGGAATGTCAGGGGTTTTGGAAAGGTGGTAATAGAGGCTAAAATTAGTGGCTAACAGACAGTCACCAGGCTATGTCCAGCAGGAGCTATTCTGGCATGTAGAAGTATTTTGGCAGCTCTTGAAACCTGCTGACATCCACAACAAGTCACAATTTCTCCTCAACAAGCACTGCAGAATTATGGGAGGAAAAGCACATTCATCACCACACTAAATCCTATGAATGTTTATGATTTTAAAGCATAGGCTTGGACAATTGTTAGCCAGTCTTCCTTGTCAAATGTTCTCTAGATGTGTTAGGTGACTTTCCACAGGGTCACTAGGTTTAATGTTTTAATGCAGCAGCAGGAGTATCAAACTCAGGTCCTGGAGTTTAGCCATAACCCTGAGATTTGTGTGTTCCCTCTTTTTAAAGCCTTGGTAATTAGCTAATGAGTAAATCAGGTGTGCTAAATAGGGTAGATAAATTCTGTGCAATGCTATGTGCCTCTCTGGGGGTCTGACACCACTGTACTTATGTATTAAATTATATGAGTCTACATAATACATCTGCATGATCTATTTCTCAAGGAGGTTCCATAATTGCACCTTCTATTCATGCTGAATTATTTATTATCAATGATTAACATTACTTTCCTCTGAGGAACAACATTAACTGATAGATACAGGGGTTGGCTCTGAATCTTTTTATGGTACCACATAATTCTCTGGAAGCTAAAATTAGCTGTTAACATGCCTTGTGGCATAAATAAATTGTATGATTCTAGCAGCTGACTTTTTTTTCTCCACAAGGTTGTAGCTATATACAGTATGCACCCAAACCCTTTCTAGCTTTTACACTGTGCCAATCACTTGCTTGTCCTCCTGCTCAGCCAATTAGAAACTTCACTCATTGTACAGTATGTTTGTAGTTTTCATATAAATCTGGGAATTTGTTATTCTTTCTCATCAAATATCTCCTTTCTGTACAAACCTTAAGTACAGAGACAGCCAACGGGCACACTAAAACAGTCAGGAAGTGGTCTGCAGAAATAAACAATGTACTAAGGGACTGTTTTTGAATGGAGTGTACTCTGTGAGTACCATGTTGAGGACAACACAACAACTGTATCACAGATTATATCAACTTCTGTTGGTATACTGCAGTGGACTTCTGATGGATACTGCAGTACCATCTAAGACTGTATACTGCTACCAGAATAATCAACCTTAAGGTAGGTGACAAAGGGGAAGTGAAGTGTGTGCAATGGGAGCTGAAGGTTAAAATCAGAGAAATTAAAAAGGCCTATAGAAGGAAATTGGAGGGCAATCTGAAAAGGGGCATGGTCAAAGAGGTTTGGAAGTGGATGAGGAAAATCTCAGGTTACAAATTGCAATGTGACCAACAAACAGAGTAGAATTTGGGAAGGCAAATATGGCCCCCCTTTCACCCATTATCTTCCAGGGAACCTCTGCTACACACCCCCTCAACTGGCCTACAGCTGCCACCTATCCACCCACCCCCAGGGCAGTCCCTCAGTACTACTCCACTGGTCCATCAACATCACCACCAGCACACAGCGATGAGAACCCTCCACTGCTCCCCCCTCTGCTCCTTCCCCCAGTATGGTCATCACAAGTGTCCAGATGAGGAGACAGCCGAGGAGACACACAGAGAAGGTAGCAGGGCCTGATGGTGTCAGCTCTAATGTGCTGAAGACCTGCCCAGACCAGTTATGCAGAGCGCTACAGAACATGTACAACCTGAGTCTAAGACCAGAAAGGGTCTTGAGGCTGTGTAACATCCTGCGTGGTACCTGTGTCTAAGAAAAAGAATCCAAAGGATCACAACAATGGACTCCCTACAATTGGCCACATGTGGGGGTGGAGGATGCTGGAATTTTCCTGCTACACAGAGCTTTCTCCCACTTGGAGAACACCGAAAGTACTGTGAGAATCATGTTCTTTGACTTTTCAAGTTTGTTTAACACCATTCACCCCACACTTCTGAGGGACAAGCTGAGTGCTGCACAGGTGGACATTGCTCAGGTACAATGGATCATGGACTTCCCAACTTGCACACCTCAACATGTATGGCTACAGAACTGTTTCTCAGAACAGATTATTTGCAGCACAGGTGCTCCACTTGTTCTGGCTCCATTCATCTTCACTTTTTCACCACAGATTTCAGGTACAACTCTTAGACATGCCATCTACAAAGGTCCTCATATGACATGGCTGTGGTGGGACATATTAAAGAGGGGAGAGAGGAGGAATACAGGAGTGTGATCAACAGCTGTGTGGAATGGTGTCAGGAGTGGTTCATTTTTAGCTGAAAGCAAGAAAAACAAAAACAAAAAAATATTGTGGTGGACTTCTGCAGGATGAAATTATCTCCAGCACCAGTCGCCATACAGGGTGAGGATATTGAAATGCTACAGACCTACAAATACCTGGGTACACACCTGGCTGGAATGCTGGGATAGTTGGGGGAAAGACAGTCAGTCTTTTCAGAAAGGGGCAGAGCCAACTCTAGTCTCTGAGGAGTCTGTGGTCCTTTGGTGTACGTGGCAATCTACTACATGCTTTTATGAGTCTGTGGTGCCAAGTATCATCTTATATGTAGCTGTGTGCTGGGGTATCAGCTTAAATGGTAAAGACACGAACAGAGTTATCTGGAAGGGGGGCTCAGTCTGGACTCACAGTGTAGATGGTGGTTGAGATGAGAATGCTGACCAAACTCTCAGTCATCAGAAATGAACTCACCCAACCACTCCGTGCTGAAATTATTGCTCTAACCAGCAGGTTCCTTTTGCGTTAGTGCAGAAGTGAACACTTTCACAGGTGCTTCCTCCCAGCAGCTATCAGACTGCACAACTCTCATCATCTTGTTAGCTTCTTACCAGCACAGACTTCTGCACTTTTCTTAGTCCAAGTCTACACAACAACATTTTATTTCATGCTATTATATCTTATCATAATCTACCTCATCTTGCATATACAGCTATAGTTATATAGACAGCAGTTGAGGATTAAGGGCATTGCTCAATGGCCCAGCAGGGGCAGCACTGGGATTTGAATACACAACCTTCTGACCATTAGGCCAATATTTTACTGGCTGAGCTACCTTTGCCCTCCACTTTTGGGCAGGCATATTTTGGTGGTGCTGAGATTTGAACTCACAACCTTCTGCACAGTAGTCCAACATTTTAATCTAACATTTTAGTCCAACTGAGCTATCACTGCCCTCCCATTTTTGCACCATTCTATGTAAACTCTAGAGACTGTTGCATGTGAAATTCCCAGGAGAACAGCAGTTTTTGAAATACTCAAACCAGCCCAGCTGGCACCAACATCCATGCCACGATCAAAGCCACAGAGATCACACTTTTTCTTCATTCTGATGTTTGATGTGAACATTAACTGAAGCTCTTGACCTGTATCTGCAGGATTCTTTGCATTGTGCTGCTGCCGTGATTGGCTGATTAGAAAACTGCATGAACGTGTAAGCATACAGGTGCTCCTAAAAAGTACATACACATACATACACACACACACACACACACACACACACACACACACACACACACACACACACACACACACAGAGTGTAGTAGTACTTCCTGGTTTTGAATCTAACTGTTTTTACCATGTTATGAATATGGATTATCATAGTTTGTTGCTATTTGTATGTGTTCTGATCCCTGCATTGGACTTTGAAAAGGATTCTTGGATCCTTTGGAAGGGACATTGCATATATTTTCATTTGTAACATTCCACAGATTATGATTATCTTTTCTGATGTTTTTATAGTATTGCCAATTTTAAGATTAGCTTAGATACACGTTATTCAAGCCATTTTTAATAAGTGGTTAAATAAACATCCTTTTTTTCTAATTGTTTGATCTCTGTGTTCTGCTGCCTCATGGCATCTAATAAAAGTCTGCCAGAAAATGAAGTCTCTGGTGCCTTGTAGAGAGAGAACATTAGCATAGAGCTACCATATAATCATGTTGTGGTTACCATGACAGGTCTGCAATAGCTTAAGGGACTTCCTTTATGGGACTTCTTTACACAAGTAATGAGAAGGCAAATCAAATAGATTAGACAATAAAACCTGAGACTGGCTGTAACTCCAGCAATGAGAGGCAGCAAACACACTGATGATGGCTTGTGGAGGTTGGTTTGAATGTTGCTGTTTTACTTTGGGCTGTAGTTTAATTCTGGTAATATAACATGAAACTAGTAAAGCTTCTTGTTGGCTGAGTAGAAAGTCTGGTAAGAGTTCAAATGAATAAAGTCTAATCAGAGAAACTGATTTCCACACTTATAGAACTATTTAGGTAATGCTAGGTTAATTACAGGACATTTTATTTTTCAATTTGAACAACAAATTATCTTAAGGTGTCAAATAGTTATGATAAAAGTAATGATGTAATGTGTAATGATAACTATGGGGTTCTGTTTGTTTGGAGGTCTGGGAAAACCCATCAGATTAATTAATATTGAGGTTTTTCTGCCAATAATATACACTGACATCTCTACTTTAAGAATAACACAAATATATTTTCCCAAAAGGATTTTTTACATAGGCTACTTTCTAACCTTGCCTTGATATCTTCCTGAAAAGATTATGTTTGGTAATAAAGCAGTTTAACAAATGCAGCAGAAAAATTCAGTCAGTTTGTCTAAAGATGTCTAAAACCTTCTAGTCAATTGTGCCTTTCTCATGCAATGAATATCATGCTTTAATTAAGTTTTTGGAAGGTTGCATGCCATAGTGAAAGGGACATAAGCCTAACAAATTCAGCCTGTTATCAGATATCGGCTGTCAAAATGAGAAGAGTGCTTATACACTCTGTACAGATGACAGTTTTAAAATGTTTAAATGATCTAATAAAAAGACATTAATAAAAATAAATTCAGTCAAATTCAGAATGGAACTGACTTTTATCTCAGGTGATGAGAATGAACTGAGGTGGATGATACTGATAATCAGAGTGAGAACTGATTTTGCATTGTAAACTTATAATTTTTTAAAATTTGGCAGAAAGGCTTCTATAAGCAGATTTGGTTATAAATAAAGATGTAGCTGAGGCATCTCACAACAAAAAAACAGAAAATATAAAAAAAATAAACATTGATATGTTACAATGTCAGGCTCTTAGGGTTCTACAGTACTGAACTAACATTGAGTTGTGTGGAAATGCGCTTCAAGATGCTGACACTTAACAGGGAGGTTCTGTAACCTTGGTCTAACATTGCTATCATTAGCAACTCCACATAGCATGCTCTAAGTTTCTCACATGTTTGACTTTCAGCTGAGGTGTAGGTATTCTGAAGACGTCAGCACGTATCACCATTTCGCTCGGTATTCAGGAGATAATGCCCTTGCCACTAGGCAGGAGACGAATGATTAAAGTGATTTGTGATGACTGTACGACATGAGGCATCTGTTGAGCACTTTGTAGTGCAACTACATTGACAGTTTTTGCTCAACAGTGTTTCAGCCATTCAGTTTCAGTGCTGAATGGAATTACAGTTAAAGCTTGGGTTATACAACCCAAAAACAACTTTGATCAATACACCAAGGCAAGATTTTAGCTGATATGCTTGTTGCAATACACATATAGATACATAGATAACTCCAAAGCCCAATGTTCACAAATTCCAGTTCTGTCAGAGTGGCTACTAGATGTCAGATAATCCATTAGATTAGCTGTTGTATCAATAATCTAATGCCAGTATTGGAGTTCTAAGATCACCTCAAACCAATCCTTGCTAACCATCTAACAATCTAACCATGCTAACAATGATCTTTGTGTTATGTTCTTTCTGACAATTTGGGATTAAATTGGCAAACCGCTTGCAAAAAAAATGAATTGCACTGTTGTATATACGTAGTTATGTAGTATATAGTATGTATGAGGGGTATTGAGCTAAAATTTGTAAAGGTCCAGCTACAATAAGTGTAAACATTCTTGCTTACAAAGGCCAGGAATGGTGCCAACAATTACTTTTTAATGCTCAATCATTAACAATTAGCTTAAGGCTAAAAATAAGTTTGAAGTGGTCATATATCTGCTTCACATTACCACCACTGACTAGGGCCATGGACTCTGAACAGATAAGACATCTAATTTGAAATCGATGCATTGAGATTGCAAACTCTTTTGTCCATTTATTAATTATCTTCAAACATTATATTTCTGAAGTTCATTTTTTTCAACATGTTGTCAGTTTGCTGGCCAGAGAAGATAAATCAAATGAAAACTCAGTGAAAGTCTGAGCACTCTATCCTTTCTGAGTCTCTGGTCTGATGAACACCCTTCAGCTAAATATTTTACATGCTTGTTTTTGGATAAGCGTCAAGAGAGTTCTGTTCCAGACACTGAGCTGGTTAATGTTTGGAAAACTGAAGTCACTGAACTTCAGCCAGGCTTTCATAAGTTTATCGACTCTGCTACAGTATTTTTTTTTTCAAAATACTTGGTCTTGGTCAGCTGAAATATTTTGCTGGGTTTGCATTCAGTTGATGACCCTTGATATATAGAATATAGTACAATCATTTTCTCAAACCTTTGTGAAGATCCATTCTACCAAAGAGAATTTAGAATGTGTTTTTGCCAACTCAAGGCTACTTAGCTTCTGTGCATATCTGTTTCAGTTGATGTGAAAGATGGAAATGGTAGCTTTTTGCAAAGCCATCAGTTTATAGACAGCAGGAGTGCTGTTGCTATGAGCCCAGAGCTCAAATTGGAAGTGAGTTAAATCAATAAGATCTAAAAACAACAAAATTGATTTGATTCAAAAAGGCAGACATAAATGCTGGTGATTTATGGCATCGATTCCTGCAGTAAGTGCAGGATGTTTGAGAGAGAAAGGGTTGGAATAAGACTGGGTGAGTTGCAACTCTTATCCTCCAAGTTTGGTCTCTGTACTGTTGTCCAGAGCAATTTGCTGAGGTTACCACAGCTAGCCTAGCCTGTAAGAGGACACTACTTCTGTCCAACTTTTCACTCAACTGTCATATTGCCTGGGAAAAAAAACATTCACTTTAGGTGACCTTACCTAGATTCACCATTCATATGTAGGTCTAGTTCGTATGACATTCAACTACTTGGTCTCAAAACAATCAAAACCCAGCAAATCAAGCTTATACCATGAACTTGCTGGTATACCATAAACTTGCTGGTTTGGTTAGAATAGAGCAACTTGAGGACAAACCAGCAAATTACATTCTTTCACTGACTGGAATGGACAGGCTCCAATTCATCCTTTAATATTCATTAAAACATTCACTGGAATATCGGACTTCATTTCTCTGTCATCACTAAACACATATCTTGCAAGTTAAGAGGCTTATTTGAGCGACAGACTATCTGGTTGAACTTAAAGGTTAGGCAGGACTTTCTGCTGACAGGCTAGCAATGAGAGCCATCACAAACTATACCAGATAGCCATCTGGTAAAGACACTACATACATAGACAAGTTCCTCTTAAAACCACTTGGATCTTATTTCAGCCTTGTCGGGGTATGGCATGGAAATGTGAAACGGAACACTGGATGGATTCCACTATTCCACCATATTGGTCATCAACTGTAACGTGAACTGCTAACATCTTGATCTCCTCTTTGCTGAAACATGATGCATTCTTGCCTTTTAAGGGCCAATCTAGTGAAACCTCGATATTTATTTTTGACTAAATATCCATCTGCTTAATTCTTTTAGTCGATTCTTTTTCCTTTCTTTCTACCAAATATAATGTAGCCTTTGAACACACCTCCAAAGCGAGCTCTTCCACTTCAAACTGCTTCTTGGCCATGTGGTTTTCCCCAACAGCTTTGTGATAGTAGATCACCATGACATCGTACTTCTTCATCACAGCCTTGTAGTTTTTGTTGGTCAGTATATGGACTCGATCCTTGCCATCATACTCAGGGATATCCAGGATCTTTACTCCCCAACACAGAATTCCACAGGTGAGGAGAACGACTCCAAGCCACAAGCCCCACTTCATGTTCCCGACACTTCAATCAGAACTAAAAATCAAAATAGTTTCCTTATTTTTTTCTTTATTTTTGCTTTGTTCCTAACGGCAGGTCACATAAACAGTTAGGAACAAGGTCCAGTCCGTGTGTCTGCCGCCCTGAAAAGAGCAGGACTGCTAATTCACACGTCCTTTTAAACACACACATACACACAAATCTTGCTGATGACTCTGGGAGGGGGTGAGGGTGAGGGGGTGGGTAGCATGGGGTAAATTTGTTGGAGTGAAGTTGGACCTGCATAGGCAACATGATAGAAGCAGTGGAAGAAGGTAGTAGCAGCATAAAATCAGACCAAGATGTGATTGGATAACTTAAACAGGGAAGGGGTGGGATAAGTCAGAGAAGGTGGGACCAAATCTGAGCACCTGTTTCAATCAGCAGAGGGGTAGTGGGGTAGTGAGATGGACACTGATATGGTCCCTCAAAGAGAGATAGGTACAGTTGAGCCAGAGAGCAAGGCAATAAGATTCCATTTCCATATTAAGTTTTGATGAGGGCTTCAACCCTCACTAAAAATAAGAGCTTGCTTGGACAGTGAAAACAGGGAAGTCTGTGGTTCTCCTGCTTGTGCTGATCATACATTCATTTGGCTCACAAATTCATTTGGCTCTATTCCCATTGTAATACACCAAAAATATGCATATTTTAAATTTCAATTAAACTTACTAATCCAAAGCTTAAACATGGAGTATTTGTGTACGTGAGCGTGAGCCACAAAAAATGTATATAGACAGCTAGAGAGCTCAGAGAGCTAGATCAGGCAGTGTCATATTTACAGAGTGTAACTGGAGACTAGAGTTATTAATAAGTTTGACATATGACCTCTGTTCTTTTATTCTGTTGACTCAAACAGATCATAGCATTTGGAGAGGTCAGACAGGGAAAGAGGTGGACTGTAGCCAGAGGTGGGTAAAGTAGCCAAAAACTTACTTTATTCAATTATAAGAAGATGAGGGATATGGAATAAGGTACTGTATGCTTCTGTGAGCGCAATGCTCATATACTCACATTCTCTATTAAAGATATGATAAAAGCCATAACAGTGGAACGTGTGAAGATATGATTCCTTACCTTTTTTCCCACCTGTATTTTGACAGATCTCATTTAGATCAGTGGTTCTCAAAGTGAGGTCCATGAAGCATCGCCAGGGGATCTGTGTTTGTTTATTTATTTACTTATTTATTTATTATTTTTATTTTAAATCTGGCTAAAGTGCCAACCCACCATTATTCAAGTTGTATTTATCACTGAGCTCATATACTGTAGATATTAGCTTATTTGACTGGTCACTTAAATTGAATGGTTTAATTAATGGGTATAATTAACCTTATAACTTTACTATTATAACACGTAACTTAAAAATAACTAGGCCTATAAATAATATAAATTATTTCAACTTTAAATAATGTCAACTTGGACCTAATGTTTTTTTTCAGTGGACATTTGAATAATTTGTCCAACATTTGAATAGTTAATAATATTAACATAAAATGAAAACTGTACTGAGGGGGACTGTGAATTTTTTTTTTTTTTTTTTTTTTTTTTTTTGACATTAAGGGGTTCCTTGGCTGCACAAGAGTTTGAGAACCCTCGTTTAGAAGATATTCATAGGCGTAGGAAGATGGGGAGTAGCTTTAAAAAGGTTGTGGCAAACATACAGTATATTTTTTAATTATTTATTAAATGAATTTGTTGAGTAAATGTATAATTTGAACAATACATTTGGCACCAATCAAGGATGTTTACACTACAGCTTCAAAAGCAGAGACGCTGCCCAAAAATACGAACAAGCAGAAAATCAGATTTCATTTCGAGTCACATTTCAAAGAAAACTCAAATTAATAACACAATACTAATGTTATTGAGGACAAGGATAAAAACCAAACCAACAGAGACTACAGCTAGCCCCAGTTATTATTTGTTTATTCAGCACCTGTAATAGCAGGTAGGTTAATATTGATGGGTATGTTAGTGGCACTGAGCCACTATCTTCTAATGGGCCTGAGGATATTTTTCTCCATTTTACACAGCTTCTCAACTTCCCAGTCATCAGAATGGTTGATTAGGAACTACTACCATGTCCTCACACAGGAGGTGCTAATAATCAGAATATTGGTGGGATAAAATAATGCAGTAAAAGAGTTCATTCATAGCCATCTTCTCCAAGTTTACTGATAGAGTGCAAATCCACACTTTGTGTAAACCACTACCTAGAGTACAGTATGGTGAGACATTAGCGCAACAGCACCACCAATGGACATTATGAAAAATACACAGAATTGTATGAAGAAGCGAGGCTGGGGCTGATTTTTTTTCCTAGCCCCTGCTGTACATTCATGCAGCCTTTCCATGCCAGTCATGTACACAGAGTGAAACGCTCCTTAAATTTGAGTTCAAATTTGATTTTCAGTAGCAGTGATTAAGAAGATTAAGAAAGCAGATGTGAAACACAGTCGCAGATGCAATGAATGCGAATTAGGTGGATTATATAATATGTCATCCTTTGTAGATAGTCTGAGCACACATTATCTAGTCAAAGTACAAATTACATGTTTAGTAGGTTTGGTATTTGGAGGTAACACAGCAGTCAGGCTTAAGGACTTGAAAAACATCTAGAAAGTAAATCATTAGTCTGGCTACTTATCTCATTTTATCAAAAAAACAAAAAAAACAGCAGTAACAGTGGATCGGAAAGCGGAATTTAAATCCCATGATTCATCTGCTGTACAATGTTTACATGTTTATAAATATGCTGCATACAAAAAAAATCTGATTTCACAATCTTACACCCACATGCCATGCATCATGTAGTGTGTTGTAAAAAAAAAAAAAAGGAAATTAAAAAAAAGAAAAAGATGAGTAGGGGTGATGGAAACAAGGTCTGGATATCAATCTCCTATGTACTATGCATGAAGAAGAATCAAGGATCAAGGTAACTACAGTGCACTTCAGTAATAATTTGGAAACATGCAACAAGCAGGCCCACGCTACAGCGCCCTCACATGGTAGAGTCCGAAACAAACCACTTTCCATCTTGTATTTGTGTATCTGTGTATCTGATTTTGTGTGTGTGTGAGTGTGTGTGTGTGCGCACACGTTTGAGAGTAGGTGGCTATGTGGGTGTTGTGTTTTCTTGTGTGCAGCATTTTTCATCTCTTAATCCCTGTTTATGCTTGAAACCAGCACTTTTCTGAAGCTGCATATAGACTGAACTGTGTGAACTGACTAAAGCCAAATAGCACCAAAGCAATGAAAATTACTGTACCTGACTGCAGGTGCAGAGGAAGAGTGAGTGAGCAAAAGAGAGAGAGAGAGAGAGAGAGAGGGAGTGAGAGAGAGAGAGAGAGAGAATAAATCGCACACCTAGAATCCAAAGAGCTTATTAAGCGAATCAATAGTCGTGACCATGATGTTGCATTTGAGCTCCTGCTTGCTTCTGTTTGTACCAGAATGTTCTCTCTTATATTTTTGAGTTTATAAAATATCAAATACATAGATATATTAAAATGCTTATCAATAAATAAATATCAAATAATATTATTATGACGTTTACCATACTTTTATTTAAAGTTTTTCTATCCTTAATGTATCCAGGAAAATCCACCAGATCCGTGGTAAACCTTTACCGCAGGCTGCAGTTATTAAAGTGAGAACCCACCTGTCCACTGGAAAGCATCAAAGTGCAACACTGCACTGACTTTTCTAAAGTCCTCTGGACCAGTTCAACTTGGAAACTAGGACCACAGGGCTGCTCCAATCTCTATGGAGCTCCTCGATTGCCCCATGTCAGTCATACCCTGGAGCTTTTCCTGAACCACATTTTTTGTAGGGGTGGCTGCGTACAATCTACCAGGTAGAAAAGATATCAGAAAACTCTGTTTGATGGTGAGCGCTGGTCTCCACCATTTGTCCCAAGCTGTCCCAAGCTACACCTCCAGTCTTCTGGAAAGGCTTTTCACTAGATTTTTGTGGCAACAGTTTGGGAAAGGCCTACATATAAGTCTGATGGTCAGAGTCCACAAACCTCTGGGCCATATAGTGTATATTTGGAGTGTGTTTCATCAATTTGTTTGTCATACTTCATAGTCAACTTCTCTGACTTCCAGTGTGATCACAAAGGGCACTTGTAACTTGGTGACTAATTTAGAACTTGATGTGGGCAGTAAAGTGAGTACTCTATCTCACAGTACAAACACTTGAAGATAAACACCCCTGTTATGCAGCCGGGAATGATGTATCTGGGTCTGTAGCATGTTCTGAGTTAAATGACCTAATGTGTGGAGTTTTGCCCTCAGGTCCAGAGTATAGTGAATGTAGTTTTTGCTGTGTGAAGATTCATTCTCCCAATGTCTTATTCCAGTTTCTAGCATCATCATGAACAAACTTGCAGACCATCATTTTTGACGGCCTGATTAAACCAAGTCATCCATCTCCAAAGTTATTCATTTTAGTTTAGCCATTTGTATTACTGCTGTTATTTTCCCACATAGCTTTCTCCCTAATGTGTTGTCAGTTCTGTTCCATCACCACTAAACCTGATTGAGTGATCTCTGAGTGACTGGTATATATCATATAATGCTTCTGTGGTCTATTACTAAGGGAAGATGATAGCTGCACCCACACAGCTAGGCTGCCAAATTGTAGCTTCAATGTTTTACTTCTGCTCAAATAAAAGCCACTACCACTAAGAAATGGCCAGCCAAAAAATGAAAGCATGTCACTTCTACTACCCTTATTTCACTCTCTGGTACACTTCTGCTCTGAACCAAGCTGCAGGGGGGAAGAGGCACTTGCACATGGCAGCAGTACATGTTGGGGCTTGTTGATGTCTGAAATGTCTCATGGTACCTGGCGTTCATCCTTGCTCACCCTCTGCCAGTCTGTGGGATCATTGTGGAGACACACACCATCGCCCACTGGCCTTATGAGAGCCAAACAGGCGCTAAGAGATGTCTTGGGTGCTCAGTGTTTGGGGCCTGGACAAGCTGTTGACAGGCTTTGGTGCCAGGAAGAGAGAGATATGGGCTGAAAAAGCAGCAAAAAAAAAAAAAGCTTTCAGAAGGTTTTGCATTGCATACTTAATCTAAGATAAGTGTGCTCATTTCTGCTTATAATTCTTTGTCGGTATTTCAGGAATAATCCTGTTGCCAAGCAACAGCAGCCCTAATAGATGACAGTCTATGGGCGATGAATCAATGTGGAGTTTTTTTTTATTATGTTTTTTAACTTGCTTGTGTTTACAGATTTGTATAGCTACTTCAAATAGGTACATCAAATCTGTCCCAATCTATCTGTCCCACTTTACAAGCCTCAATCTTGGGCTTCCAGTAGC
Source organism: Pangasianodon hypophthalmus (assembly GCF_027358585.1). Taxonomy (NCBI): domain Eukaryota; kingdom Metazoa; phylum Chordata; class Actinopteri; order Siluriformes; family Pangasiidae; genus Pangasianodon; species Pangasianodon hypophthalmus. The sequence continues at coordinate 7,583,238 of NC_069737.1, read as the reverse complement.
TATGTCAATATGATGTGATTTTTCATTATTGTTGAAAAATTGTTTGCATGCAGAATACAGCTATTTTGAAAGTAAATGTGAGTAACAACTGTTATGGCCGCCATTTTGCTCATTGTCCATATAGCTCAGTGAGCCTAAGAGCAGGGTGCCAGAGCAAAGCACCATGGCTTCACAATCTAATTGGCTTAGTATGACATGAATCCAGAGAAGATATAATTAACTAGAGGTTGGTAAAGGCCATTAATTAGCCTATTAGGATGGCAAGATGGTACAGGAAGACCTGCTTGCTTGCTTTTAGGTGTGATCATTGGAGGACATACCTGAAAAGCCTATTTACAATAGGATACACTCATAAGGCTAGCACGCATACACACATACTGTATACAGTATATGAATGTAACAAACCAGGCTCAGCGTAGTTGTTAGGACCTATGTGCAGAGTTTTATTAATTCACGGTCCAGAACTGTAATCTTTAAGCAGGCAGTGGTCATACACAATAATGGCATCAAACATCAAACCAACAAGGTGAATCCAAAGAGTAATGAAACAGGTTGTAGTAAAATAGTCAAGGCACAGGAAACAAACAAGAAAGCAAGGCTTAGAACTCACCCAACTTGAGAGAAAGGCAAGACTTCGCATTTAACCACTGCACGACTGGGCTTTATATAATACAGTCCCCTCTGAAAGTATTGGAAAGGCAAGGCCAATTCTTTTGTTTTTTGTTACACACTGAAGACAGTTTGCTTTGAGATCAAAAGATGAATATGAGACGATAAGAATTTCAGCTTTCATTTCCTTTATATCTAGATGTGTTAAACAACTTGGAACGTGGCAGACCACCCAATTTTTAGGTGATCAAAAGTATTGAAACAGATAGTCTTAAAGTAAATAACACTTAATATTTGGTTACATATGCCTTGCTTGCAATAACTGCATCAAGCTGGCAACTGACTGACAACTGTTGCATTCTTCTTTTGTGATGCTTTTCCAGGCTTGTAAGTACTGCAGCTTCTTTCAGTTGTTGTTTGTTTGGGGGGTTTCTCCCTTCAGTCTCCTGAAATGCATGCTCAGTTGGGTTAATGTCGGGTGATTGACTCGGCTAGTCTAAAACCCCACCCCACCCCACCCCCACCGATTAAGTCCTTTGTTGTGTTAGCAGTGAGTTTTGTGTTATTGTCTTGCTGCATGATGAAGCTCCTCCCACTTAGATTAGACATTACAGTAGACATTGAGAGCTATTAATTGTTAACAATCAATCGGGGCACACCTGGACAACAAGAAACACCTTTCAGTCACATGTACCAATGTGTTTGATCACTTGAAAAATGGGTAGGTTCAAACAAAAGGGTCCATGTTCTAAGTTGTTTAACACATCTGGATGTAAATATCAGGAAATGAAAGGTAAAATTCTAATCTATCGTCTCATATTCATATTTTGAGGTCAAACCCAAATGTCTTCAGTGTATAGCAAAAACAAAGAACTGGCCTTGCCGTTCCAAAACTTTCGGAGAGGACAGTAAATGAACTAGGAAGTAGACAGGAAATGAACAAATGACTAGAATTCAGGAAATGGTGACTGTCTTGGGCTGTTGTGACAATGAACATATACACATTTCTTTGTAACAGCTCATTTCTGATTACACCTACAGTATGAGATGTGGCTGGTGTTGGTGTGATGGTGTTTCCATATTGATGTAAAATATAAATCAACGTTTGGATAAGACGTGGATGTTTTTATGAGTTATCAAAATTTAAATAAAAGATTCACATTGTAGCAACTATGAAACACCTCATATTGTGAAGACAAACATGGTGCTAAATCACATTCATCATGTGACTCCGCTTCTTTGCATCGCTCCGTTGGGTGTCAGGAAGTGAGAGCTGCACTAGCAGCAGACAAAGAGGGTTTGAAATGACTCTGCATTTTCTTTGTTGCTTTTTCAGTTGATTCACTCCCCATTCACACACACACACACACACACACACACACACACACACACACACACAAACATTTCCACTTCCACTGAAATGCGTAACTATTGATGCAGCTAATTAACTCTGTGCCTAACTTTAACCTCAGTAACGGAAAAGAAAGCACCTTTTGGTGCTTTTTTTAAAAAAGAAAATCTGCAGTTTGGGTGGGGAAACAACAGTCTCATGGGGACCAACCAAATGTCCCCACAAGGTCAAAACTGTCAGATATTTCTATCTTTGTGGGGACATTTGATATAAGATATACAAATTACTATTAATGTTGCTATTAACCTAAAATCTCTACCCAAATCATTTAGCTCTTTTAGTCATTTAAAGCTTATTATTTTGAAACAGCTCCCATGTCAATCAAACTTCCATGTAATCCTTTCACCATGGACACATTTTTGGTAGAGAGAGAGAGAGAGAGAGAGAGAGAGAGATTCATTCCTGCACACAACAAGCAGCTCTTTCAGATAAAGCGACATCACAGAGTGTGTGCAAGGCAGAGGAACATTCCAGAACATCAGATGACACACAGGCATGTGCTCTCACTCTCTTTCTCTTTTGCCCCATCCCAATTTCTTTCCCTTCTTTCTCATAAATTGTGAATAAACACACATTCACACACACAAAAAAAAAAATCCCTATTTATCTTTGAAGATAGTCTCAACCAGGAATATGAATGCTGTTTTTCATGTTTTCTTCTCCTTGCCAGCTTTTTTTCTTAAGTTCTTTCTTCTACTTTCTGCCAGTTATATGATCTTGTGATGGAGAGGAAATAACTTATAATCTCCCCCATTATGATCTCATGATCTCTCCTGTCTGGTTTTCTTACAGGAGGGTTCCTAATTTTGAGGTATGCAAACTTTTGTACATATTTTTGGGCTTAGGTTACTCTTCTTTGGTCTTGTACCTACAAATGAGAGCAAGCTTTGATTGCTTCACTTCCAGCATAGTGAAGCAATCAAATATTTCTGAATGTGGTATCAATGTGAATGATTTTCCACCTGTCTCTAAAGACTTCCAGGTGTGGTGCTAGATTTTTTTGTGCTCTATGAAGTGTCAGTATTTTCTCTTTCAGGCCTTCTGGTGGCTGTTTTCCTGATCCCATTGTTTCTTGACTGCTCACAGCAAAACACTTGAGAGCCTATAAGCCTGTTTGAACTTTTCAAACCTTAAATAATACTTTAATACTACACATAAACACACACACACATACGCACACATATACACACTCGTGGAGCGTGAAATTGAACCTTGAACTTGAACCAGGTGAAAGCTGCAAGCTAATGATGACCCCTTTTCTGTTGGGTTGTTTTTTGTTTGAGGTTTTGAAAATGCACTGAAAAGCAGAGTGGAAAATAAACCTGAGAATGAAGCTTTGTCAAAGGTCACCTGTTTCCCAAGTCCTCCTTCCTACTCACACTCCAAGGTTCTACAATGTCATGCTTTTTATCTGTTTATAGTTACAGTTAACATTTGGAACATCCGCAAAGTCTCGTTATCACTTCTTCTTCTAAGAAGAAACCTTTATTTGTCACATGTACATTAACGCACAGTGAAATTCTTTCTTTTTGCCCAGGAAGCTGGAGTCAGAGCACAGGGTCATGCACCATGATACAGTGCCCCTGGAGTAGATAGGGTTAAGGGCCTTGCTCAAGAGCCCAAAAGTGGCACTACTGGGGCTTAAACCCCTGATCACCAGAGCCTTAACCGTCGAGCCACCACAGCCCAAATTTTCACATATCCCAGCTTGTTGGAAAGCTTGGGTCAGAGCACAGGGTCAGCCATGATACAGCACCTGTGGATCAGATAGGGGTAAGGGTCTTACTCAAGGGCCCAACAGTGGCAGTATGGCAGCACTGGGGCTTGAACCCCAACCTTCTGACCAGTAACCCAGAACCTTAACTGTCAAGCCACCACAGTCTGAATTGTCACATACCCCAGCTTGTTGGAAAGCTTGGGTCAGAGCAGAGAGTCAGCCATGATACAGTGCTTGATAGATTCTAGCAGCTCAAAACAGTCATTCCCTCACCAGCCTCTCTGTTTATTTCTCTCTCTTCAAGCTTTTCATGTTACAGAGAAAAAAGCTATCTGTCCTGTCCTGTGTTACGCACTAACACTGGAGGCTCCTTCCAAAAATTCTACATAAATGTCTCATCACAGAAAACATCACCAAATCAACAGTTACACACGTTTTTAATCAGTTTGTTTTAATCAGTTAGCATTAATATAAGCCTTGCAGCCGTAATTATTGTCAGAGCTGCTGTTATAGAAAATGAATCAACACCTTCTGGCCAATCAGAATTGAGCCTCCAACAGCACTGCGCTATAATGATATTAACTTAATAGTTCAAATTGTTCCAAAATTGTACATTACAGTAAATATGTTAATGTTAATGTTAACATGTTAACCCAGTTTACTTAGGAGCTATGTTTTATTTAATGAGTATTATTGCTGTTTTATTAGAAAAGAAGTGCAGTAGCATTCGTGACTATGCCTGTTTAATTGCACAGCATAAAAAAAAAGAAAATTTCTACATTAATATATGTTCAGTGACTGCCGGTTACATTCAAATGCGTCAAACAGAGTATTATTCTTTCTTTGTTTCCTGTGCTTGTCCTTGACCTCTTGGTTCTTGACGTGTGTGTGTGTGTGTGTGTGTGTGTGTGTTATTATAACCAACCAAACCAAAGCATGACAATAATGGCTTAGTAGTGCAGCCGAAAAAGCTGCACTACACACTTAATAAGACACATGGTCAAAACCTGGAGCTGTGTATTTTATATAGTTGCACAACGGCAACAGCTCTCATTTGCTGAGTGCCTCAAGGGCTTCAATTAATCAGCATTACAACAGTCAAATCCCTTCACCTTCCCTGAGAGCTACACTTCATTAAATGCAACCCAGAGAAACACAAGCACACACAAATCTCAGTCTATCGCTCACTCTAGTCAGATAGAAAAACAACAGTTAGCAGTTCCATTTTATCATTTGCATATAACCGACATAGTGGTATTCAAATCTACAGTATCTGATCTTAAGATTACAATGCAAAGCTATCCCTATTTCACTTTCTGCCTGTCCCTACATTTCCTCTCGGTGTGCATCCCTCTGTCTTTCTTTCTTTCTCTGTGCAGATCATATGAAGTAAGAATAGCTTTCTAAAGGAGGCTTAAATTTCAAGGAGGCATGTATGTTAACAAATATCCCTCTTACATTCTTATAACCATGAGATCTGGGCCTGGAAAATGCTAAATGGATTGAACTGAATGATGTACTCTGTATCTTCCTATCTCTGCAAAAAAGAGCTGAGCCCCTACTATTATTATTTCGCTGCCAAAATCCACACAATTTTATATTTTGTTTGATCTCACAGCAATTTCTTTTGCTCTCATATACAGATCCATGCGCTCACTTAAAATTGATCGTGTTTGCATGTGAATTTGTTGTGCATAAGCAAAAATTTATTTGCACTCTCAATTTATGCTGCTGTCATACAAATTTACTCTTTTTGCATTTATCCATACACTTGCCTAAATTGATTTTAATTGCACACGAACTTTTTGTGGGGGTACAAGGTAGGAGTGTCACCCACACTTATTGTATTGTAATGTACTATAGTACATTACACAATATTCTTGCACAATACTTATGCAATTGGGACTATTTACCTTGTGTTTCCAAATGTGCTCTGCAATAACACTAAAATCTCTGAATAGTCAAATATATGAAGCGTGAGTAGTTGATGTGGGAAGTAGAATAAGCTCTGCACTGCACTTGATCAATAAAATGAAATGAGTGACACTGAGTAGTAACAAACAAGATTAAATCCCTATTGCTTTGACTGGAAAGTTAACAATATTGCAACATTCATATTTGCCACACTTTGTATTTTTAATACATACGAGTTATTAGAGTTTGCTAGGAAATAATAGCTGTATTGCATTGACAACTCTATTGCATCTGTGAGTGAATGATTTTTCAGTAGTATAACAGAAATTCGTTTTCCGCAGATGAGATGTCATTTCAGACATAACCTTGCTAGCTCACTAGATTTTTTTTTTTATCAAAGTAACAAATAAATAACCAAAGCTATTCTCCTATCCCTCCATGTTTGAACCTACCATCCAACCTAACCTGAGCAGAAATGGACAGGAAATTCTGCTACAGTGACTCTCAATCATGCATGTTTAAACAAAGTTGCAGATATAGCTTTCACCCAAAAGCATGAACTCTACAATGAAATACAACCAATGAAATTATAACTCGTACATATACTAATAGCATTGCACCAGCCAAACGAGAGACTGTATTAAGGTTTGAGCAAGATAGATTACAGTGTGGGTGTATATTTCTGCATGAAATCTGCATGAGACCAGAAGGAATCCTGCTCACTAATTAAACTATTGTGCTCATCAATTTTGGCACTAATGTAACAGCATACTTTATCACCTTCTGTACTAGAACAAGCTGAGATTGAAAAGTCCAGTTCAAACCACTCAGATCTTCTGAGTACAACTGTTGCATTGTGAAGGTGAAAACATGCTCACATCATGTGTAGAATACGGCGGGACCGTGTGCCTTATGCTGTTTTGAGGTTGTTGGTCCAAGCCACAGTGTTATCTGTGGTATTTTTATAGACGTTGGAGTGGTAGTAGTATCGGTAAGCATGTCATCCCCAGACTGTCAGCAAGCTATGAGTTAAGTTCCTAGGTTAATTTTGAATATCTATATTCAATCATTTTGAAAATTGGAATGGAAATGGGATTTGAAATTTCACACTGCATTTGCAAACTACTGCAAGGAGTAAAATATAGAGACAATTAATTATTGACCAAATGCCTGTGGCTACATACCAAATAGGATCGTAATGCAGGATAGAGTATGTCAGAATATTAACTATGGTAACATGTTGGTGGTCTCTTTTTTTTTGATACAGTATCAACCCTGTTATTCATCTACAGCATATACACTATAGTCTATTTCCATCCAATCGTTTTGCAAAGTTTACACATACACAAGATACAAGATCACATACACTCTGAAGGAGGGAGGGAGGGAGGGAGAGAGAGAGAGAGAGAGAGAGAGAGTCACACACACACTCCGAGGGAGGGAGGGAGAGAGAGAGAGAAAATCACACACACGCCGAGCAAGAGAGAGAGAGGGAGAGAGAGAGAGAGAGAATCACACTCACTCAGAGGGAGGGAGAGAGCGAGAGAGAGAGAGAGAGAGAGTCACACACACTCAGAGGGAGGGAGGGAGAGAGAGAGAGTCACACACACTCCGAAGGAGGGGGGGAGGGAGGGAGAGAGAGAGAGGCGGTTTCCATTCGCAAACCGGCGAGACGGCGGATGCGCGCGCGGACGCAGTAACTTCGCCGGCCCGGAAAAAACGCATTGATATTTTCGCTGTTTACGGCTTTAATCGACCTTTTTGTTTTCATGCTTTGCCCCTGTGGGTTATTTTAATTATTTGGACTTTGGTACTTGCCATTCATTCCCAGCTTTCCCCTTCTACTCCAGCAGTAAAGAAGTGAGAGGAGAGCGATCATCTCCATCCAGTCTCTCTCTGTGACTCAGTGCTACAGCCAGAGTAAGTACAGGATGCCAATATTATTTCCTTCCACTTGTTTAGTGTGTAACCTGATTTCTTTCATTCCAGTGTCCTCATGTTGAGATGATTACATGTTGAGATTCCACAGAATGATCATAACTTGGCATCCCAGTGCCACAATCTGGGCGTGCTTTTGACCCATTAGTCAGCTGGAGAAGTTAATCATCAGATGAACCATATACCATATTGGACCATATGGACCATATTTGATATAAATATATATATCAAAGTAGCTTGAACTTGACACCTGAGTTATTGAACTAATACCTAGAGAGTTGAATTCATAGCACCAGGGTTGCTTTAACATCAGCTGTGTAGTAATAATTCATTCAGCACATTCGGTACATTCTGTTTTCACTGAACATTTCGGATAAAGATGTATGCAATGTGAGTATGCAAATAAAAATATTTATACAATAAATTCCATTAGGAGCAAAAGTAAGCACCACAATATGACAGAGCCAAAGAGATGGAGATTAAAACAGAGCAGTCATGATTAGAGGCTCCGTATCGACTCACTAAAGCCGGCTTTGACACTGTCCATTTTATTTCTCAGTCACGCCAGAAACCTGAAACCTGAGATTGCACAGAATTATCATAACTTGGCATTTTAGTGCCACGATCTTGGTGTATTTTTAATGCGTTATTCGGGTTTAAAGGTTAATTATCAGATGGATCTTGTGGCTATATATTGTGAAGTAGCTTAAACTTGACACCTGAGGTATTACATTAATACCCAGAGAGTTGAATAAATACCATCATGTTCATTCACCACTATTACTAGCTACAGTGCCCAAGTACGTCCAAATGTACTGTCAGTCTGTAGTAGTTCATTCACACAGTACGTCCTATTTTAATGACACTTCCGATGAAGATGAGAACACACAGTTGATAATATTCATACAATAAATCCCAAAAGAAGCAGGTAAGTACCGCACTGTCCAGAATCAAGATGGAATTTGATCTAAATGAGATTAAAACAGAGCACAGTCATGCTTAAAGGTGCCCTGTCCGGATTTTTCCATATCGACTGACTAAGAGAGGGACAAGAAACTAGGTTCTGTAAAAAGCATCCTGACTCAAGCTTCTCGGAATGCTGGCCATGAACTAGACCAGTGTGGAATAAAACCGGCCAAAATTAAAACGTTGGTCAAAGTGGTAGGTATGTAAGTGTTTGTTTCATGGTCTCTTGCCTATTGCAGTGATTCTGTTTTGTCTCTACTGAAAAGAAAAGGCAGCAGAGCACAAACTGCTTCTCTTCATCCACTTCCTGGCTCAGTGTGTGTGTGTGTGTGTGTGTGTGTGTGTTGTGGTTTCAGGCAAGGATTCAAGCAGTTGCTGAAAACCGTCTTGAAGTATTAAACCAAAAAAGTCTCTCCGCATCTCTTTTTTTTGTTTTTTTTTTACTTTGATAAAGACTTGTCAAAAGTGCGAAAACTGCACTTTTCCAACTCCTTCCTCTTAGATTCCGCTGTTTTCCTTTTTCTTTTACTTGGCATTTGTTTTCATTGGATTTGCTACTTTGTCAGATCCGTAAACCCTGTCTGCCTTGCTGTCCCAACCCTGCTCTTTGTTTCTCAGTGAGCTTCCCCCTCCTGCACAATGTAATTTCCGCTGGTCTGTCATTCACATTGTGCATCCTTCATTATGTATCAAATAGCAGCAGAATCTCTCGGTGCAAAGGCAACAGATGTTTTTTTGTGTGTTTTGGGACAAAGCAGAATGATAGCACTTGATAAGATAGGTAAGGAAATATAATATAAAAACATGCCATGCTTTAGAGCGGTTATGTAAGAATTCTTTTGGGGCGGCGGTTTTGTCCTGGATTTGGCTCTGAGTGTGTGTGTGTGTGTGTGTGTGTGTGTGTGTGTGTGTGTGTTCCGGACTTCCTTTCTAGACGTGCTCTATTAAAATATTGGTGCCAAATTGCAGGCCTCTTGAGTAGCACAGATTTTGGAAAAGTTGATGTCCAAAATGAGATCACATATCGCATGGTCCTCTGCTGTGGGAAACAAAGAGTTCCAGCTTTTTTCCACTAGCTAGGAGACTTACTGATGATTTTAGGTAAATGTTCAGTATGTGCAGGAGAACATTTATCTAGCTGGCTCTAAGTGGTGGTGTTATCATGAGCACTACAAATGATCAAGATTTGCGTGTGTATGTGTGTGTGTCTGAGAATCAGAGTTATTCACCTATAAGCCATCAGTTATTTGTCCCCTTGCTCGTCCCTCACGGTTATCACGCTGCCATTTTAAGAAATGTATCAGCATTGATTTTCAGTGACTTTCCCACTCCACATGGAATCAGCATCAAAGGTAATTGGTTCTGATATGCGAACCTTTGAAGGAGTGTTTTTATGTCATCCAGCATCGATATTCCACATGAAAGCTCAGGATGTTCACTGAAGTGAAAACACGCAGGCAGTGGAAAAAATCATGTAGCAGATTTTCTGCATAATAATTTTTATAAAATTAAATTTTTTGTGAACAGTAGTAATGCTGGCTAGCATGAAGTGATATTGTTGCATTGTTCATATATTAAAAAATGCAATTTATTACAAAATACCAATTAAAAACAAAATAATAAAATATAATTAAAAATGCATTATATTAAACAAATGAAATTTCTCCATCCGTCACTGAAGCATAAAGTCACTCATGCGTTCTTTTCTTGACCTGCTTATCTTTCTTGCTATACATCTTCTTGTTCTTTTCAATTAGTTTGAGGCCTGTATGCTGCTATTCCTTTGTTTAATTTTAGGCTAGCTCTGCAATATCCTCTAAAATTTGTCAAAGATAATCATTTTTGTGTGGTATGTGCTGCTTGGACAAAGAAACTTGACAATTCACTACAGTTGAACAACACATCCTGAGCTTATTGTGCGAATCATGAATATTTTAACGTATTTAAATGATAGAAATTTGTATCCAGTCATGCATAAATTGTATCAGCGGAACCTCGTCGGCTTATTATTTAGCGAATTATAGGATAGGTGATGTCAGATCTACCATATTATAGATTTTGACATCTACTTCCATTAGCTCCTCCCTTTTACCACAGACACACTATCTGAGGTGACTTCTTTCTTGCTCACTTGGCTTTTTTGTCTTTGAGCAAACCTGCACCTAGAAGCATTTTTTTTTTAAGATTTTCTCCCTAATTTAGTTCTAGACAATTCCCACCCATCAGGCAGCTCTCCCCATCAAACAAGAGCTACCAACACATGCTTCCTCCAAGGCACATCTTTTCGAACTGCTGCTCATTCAATGTCAGGGGGAAGTGTAACATGCAGGAGCTCACAGATGATTGGCTAGTGTCCCTGTGATTGATAGGGGAGAGGGAGAGAGAGAGAGAGAGAGAGACCCCTCCCTCCATGAGAGCACGACCAATTTTGCTCTCTTGGGCTCCTGGCCATGGATGGCTATAGCATCATTAGGATTCAAACTCGCAATCTTCAGATGATAGTGCCAATGCTTTTCTGTTGCTCCACCCGGGAATCCCATTTTTTTTTTTTTTTTTTTTTAGCATTTTAAATGTTATATGTTTGTTCTTTGAAAAGGTAGTCCTGTAAGATATTTCATGTCCCAGGGTTCGGGATGTAACAGAATAGGTGTTACAGATACCGATAGATACAGATAGAAATATGTTTTTCCCCATTTTCTCCCTAATTTGGTCACCGAATTGGTCATCCAGATAGCACGGCCAGATTAGGACTCCCGGCAATGGATAGCTGTAATGTCACTGGGATTTAAACTACACTTTTACATGCTGTCCATAAGGGTATAAAAATGACTGCTTGACTACTCCTTGTGTGAATCATGCACATGCACATAAACTTTAGCAAGAATACAAGCACAGATGAATGAGGACATCGAGAACATAACATCTTGCTCTTTGCTCATAGACATAGTCATAACCTAACCAGTGTGAAGCCATCAGCCCACAACCCATCTGACTCATCTAGACTCACACACAAACTACATTACCCATGACCCCCCCTGATTGGTGTCAACACCATTCGGTCAAACAGGTGTGCCCTGTCTGGGGATCTGGCCAGTGTCCAGAGCCTGTTAGGCACAATTTACAGCATTCAGAATTCATGCAGAGCAATTAGCAGCAGTCAACAGCACTGAAAGCTTTTAGCACAGTAGTAGAGCGTTAATGAATGCTCAATTTTGCTTGGTCCGAAGGTGTTGATTAATTTTCTATAACAGTAGCTATGACAGTAGTTCTGGCTGCAAGGTTTATATTATTGTGCTCATGACTTACATAGAAACTTGCATGGTCGGTGCACGAGATAAATAAATATTTTTCTTTTGATATGGTGATGTTTTCTGTAAGGAGATGTTTATTTAGCATTTTTGGAAGGAGTCTCCAGTGTCAGTACTATGCAACTGGCTGTAACTTTAGTTTTTCTAACATGGGGAAGTCTTCAGGATGGAGGCTATCCAGTTTCTTGGTAACACGACAACCTGCGTTTTGGTTTTTGGTCTTTTTAAGTTTCACGAGAGATAAAAAAACAAGAGATGTGGGTGAGAGAACGGCTTTTACGCTATACACCGTGTTGTTCTTAAATGCAAAATTGTAATCAATTGCAAACTGTAAAATAAGATGAATACGACACTTCAGGGTGGTCACTGATTATTTTCCTGTAAGAGCATGAACTGTAGTGCTTTATTCTTTACATACATTACAGTATGCTGCAGTTACTGTTAGAACCTAACCCTAGTTTATGTCTTGTGTGATTTCTTCTGTTCAAATGAATGAGTTGTGGACATGAGTGTGAGTGAATGCAGTATTAGTGACTTTAAAATGTATCTTTAGTTTGTGCGTCTGTCATTTTTACTGTAGTCTATTTGGAAATGTGAAAATGACACATTTTACTGTTATGCTGATAGTTATTTTTAGTGTTTGTGTGAGCAGGGTCTGAAATTTACTGTACATTGAGACTGTCACTGTAGCAGGTAAACAGCAGTTTCACCACTCAAAATGTTTACCTTCCAATTGTGAAGTCCATGTGGAAAATCTGGTGTAAAATGTGTCACATTTGCTTATTTGCTGGCGTAAAATGTGGCATGCTTTAAAACTATCAGCACACAACACACATGTGACAGAAGGTAATGACAGAAAACACTGTGGATTGCTTGAGCAAATTTGTCAAGTCTCTACCAATACCAATCAAGAGTTTCAATCCAGTAGCAACCCTAATATCGACATATGACTCTGGATTGAAATGTTCCTACATTTTTTCCATCCAAATCAAAATTTTCAGCATCAACACTAGGGATGTATTCAAATATAAACGCATTACTCGGATTGAACACATCATATGTTCTAAATGAATACAGATACAAATTGGAGGCAGCCTATCGGGTTTTTTTTTCTTTCGTCGTTATTCTTTCTTTGTTTTTGAGTTTTTTTTTTAAAGAAAGCTTGCCAGAAAGGTTCACAGGGCATCTGGTTGAGATTAGCTGTGGGTTTTTAAGGTCATGCAGACACAAGCGAGCACTCAGATGTTTCTTGAGGAACAAAGAAAGACAACATTTGCATGATGCATTTAACATTTATAGTGTTTGTTTATGACATGCTGACACTACTGGCATTTCTACGTCTCGGTTTTTATCAGTGAAAAAAACAAACAAACAAAAAAAAACTTCTGGTAAACCACGCCCACTTCAGGTTTAAATCTGAATACAGCTATAGATATGAATATTTGGAGCAATAAACAGATAAAAATATTTTTTAATTGATCTTAACTGGTAATTGCAACATGGTTATTTCTTCCTCAACTCCCTGGTTTGTAGTAATAATGAAGTTTTTTTTTTTTTTTTTTTACTAATTCCCTGGACTGCCTTGTTTTCATATTGATCATGAAAATAACTCTTTTGTAGGAGAAAACTGGAACTATTTGAGGTGGCTCCTGAAGCAGCACCAGACCTTTTTTTTTAGGAAGAGTTTTTTTTTAATGAATCATGAAATGATTTCTCGTTGAGGTTCTTTAAACATTCAGGCAGCAAATATAAATTCTAATATGACAACATATGAGTAATAATGATGTTGCCGATTGTAATCACTTGTATTAAAGCATGCGATTAGTAATTAAACTGGAATGTGAACTGTAAATATGTTGTATGTTCCTTTTATCATCACTGTGATGGAAGTGATGATATCAGACCGTGTGTCATATCGGCAAAGTAATAGTGTAGTGTGGAGTACTGTACAGGTAGGCTGGGTGATGAATCATGTATTAAACCTCACAAAGTTCGATTCATTTAAAGCAGAATCAAATCTCTAAAATGAATCATGACTCAGCACTATTATCCTGTCAGTTGTTCAGTGTTTGGCGTAGAGGCAGAGTGGGCAAAATGGTTGAATGGATTTATTGTACTGATGCGCATGATAATTGGCCAAAAACTATTTTATACCATAGAGACATTCAGTACAAAAAAGAAAAAAAACACATAAGGTGGTAGATGGCATAACATGTTCACACACTACCACCTACATTTGTTTAAATTTTAGAGTCTTTGTGTGTGAGAGTGTAAGAAAGAGAGACAGTAATCAGAATTCAGAACATGTGCAAGTTTTGGTGTCTGTACAACTGTGTGTGTGTGTGTGTGTGTGTGTGTGTGTGTGTGTGTGTGTGTGTGTGTGTGTGTGTCCAGTCTGCAGCTGTGACCCTGGCTGAACACTGAGGTTAAGTCATCCTGTTCCGAGTTCCTCCTTCCTCTCTCTCTCCCTCCCTCTGTGTCTCTCTCTCACTCACTCAATCACACACACACACACACACATCCGCACAGCTTTTGTCTTTATCTGCAATGCACTGATAATGCCCACATCACTACCACAGTAGACCACTGTTTGTGTGTGTGTGTTTGTGTGTGTTGGTTTAGCTTGGTGTCAGAATGCAAAGCACTGAACATTCAGATAGATACTGCTGGGCTGAAGTGAAAGAGAGTGGAGGAGGAGAGGAATGAGAGAATAGGAAATGAAAGCTTTGACAAGCAGAGGAATGTGAGACTTCCTTTCTCTCCCTGTGTCTCTCAGTTTCTCTCAGGATCTTGTTAGCACCTGAAATGCAAGGTGTCACATTTTCACCATATTGCTCGGTAGGACTGATTGCTGCTTCATGCTGTACCGCAGTCTTTTATTAACACAGTACAATTCTGCTCATTTAAAGGAATGATTGACATAATATCCATCTACCACATATGTAGCGTATGAGTGGACCATATACATACATTCACTGGCCAGTTTATTTTGACCAAGTGTCAAAAATTCACTGTGTGAATGGTTTTCCCAGGCCACACATGTACAGTCAGGTCCATAAATATTTGGACAAAAACAAAGTTATTGGTATTTTAGCTGTCTACCACAGTATATTGGAGTTGAAATGAATATTTCAGTGTTATTTAAGTAATCTAAGGGCATTTACATCCAAATTAGGTGAACAGTGTAGAAATTACAGCACTTTTTATATGTCGTTCCCACTTTTTAACAGACTAAAAATAACTGGACGAACTAACAATCATAAAAATAAATTGTCATTTTTTAATACTTGGTAGCAAATCCTTGCATTCAATGACTGCCTGAAGTCTGGAACCCACAGACTTCACCAGACGCTGGGGTTCTTCCCTGTTGATGCTCTGCCAGGCCTTTACTGCAGCTGTCTTCAGTTTCTGCTAGTTCACGGTCCGTGTTGCCTACAGTTTTTCCTTCAGCAAGTGAAATGCATGCTCAAATGGATTCAGCACAGTTGATGGACTTGGTCATTGCAGAACATTCCTCTTTTTTGCCTTGTGTTGCTTTTAAAATATTCAGGTCATTGTCCATTGGCAGTGTGAAGCACCGTGTTTTGAAGCATTTGGCTGATTCTGAGCGAATAATACAGCCCTATACACTTCAGAATTCATTCTGCTGCTTTTTTCAGCTATCAATAAATACAAGGAAACCAGTTCCAGCCATACGAGATATAAGACGCACATGACATAAGATGAGGTGGTATGCTTTGGCTCATGAGCAGTTTCTTCCCCTCTCCATACTCTTCTCTTCCCATCATTCTGGTACAAGTTGATCTTTGTCTCATCTACTCATAGGATGTTGTTCCAGAACTGTACAGACTTTTCTGGATGTGTTTGGCAAACTCTAATCTGACTTTCAGTTTTTGAGGCTTAGAAATGTTTTACATCTTGTGGTAAACCCTCTGTATTTACTTCACTCTGGTGAAATCTTCTTTTGATTGTTCACATTGACACAGATACACCTACCTCCTGTTTTTGATCTAACAACTGTTGTGAAGGTGTTTTTCTTCACCAGGAAAAGAATTCATGTCACCTACCAAGGTTGTTTTCCATGGTCACCTGTGTACAACCTTATAACCTTTTGGTGTTCCAGAGCTCATTAATTAATTTCATCTCCAATATACTGTGGTAGATAGCTAAAATAACAATAACTATGTCAACGTCCAAATATTTATAGACCTGACTACAATTTGGCCATGTTTCTGAAAGAAACACTATTATTAACAGAGAATGAGTTCTATTAGAGTAAATGGGAATGATGTTTCTTGAGTAGAAAATATTAAACATTTGGCTCATTGTTTTGGAGAGTGCCAATAATTCTGGAGCTGATTGTAGATGTACTAATTAATCTGGCAATTGAGTGAATACAATTCCATTCAGAAGCTTTGTACAGAGTACAAAGGTGTGACTCTCTCGCATTCAAGCACTGCACGTCTCTCTCTCCTGAGGCACGGTGATATATTTATTCAGCACACTTCCTGAACGATAACGAAGTGAAAGCTGGGTTTGTGTGGCTTTTGTAGAGCGAAATTCAATCATTTTTTCTAGCATTATTCAAGGT
This sequence comes from Pangasianodon hypophthalmus, assembly GCF_027358585.1. Lineage (NCBI taxonomy): Eukaryota > Metazoa > Chordata > Actinopteri > Siluriformes > Pangasiidae > Pangasianodon > Pangasianodon hypophthalmus. The sequence continues at coordinate 7,566,784 of NC_069737.1, read as the reverse complement.
AGATAATGAAATCATGAAGTCATCTTAATTCGTGCAGTTGTGTGTCATGAAATAATTTTTTTTAAGTGGATAAAGTGGAAAAAGTCTACACAACCCTGTTATAATTGCAGGTATTTGTGATGTAAAAAATGAAACCAAGATAAATTATGTCAGATATTTTTCCACCTATGGAGTACAGCAGCTAGATGGAAGCCCTTTCTCATGAAAAACAAACAAACAAACATCCAAGCCCACCTAAATTTTACCAGAACCACGTGGCAAAACGTTTGGTCTGAGACCAAAATAGTACTTTTTGTGAATAATTCAAAAATATATGTTTGGTGCAAAAACAAGACAGTTTATCACCCAAACAACACTATACACACTATGAAGCATGGTAGTGGTAGCATCATGCTATGGGGCTGCTTCTCTTCAGCTGGGACTGGCCTCTAGTCAAGAAAGAGGGAATCATGCATAGCTCCAAATACCAATCTATTTGGAAGGCCAAGACACATAACTGACTAGCAGCATGAGTGGCATCTGACTACTAATGACCTTTATTTACACGTTCATGTATTTCATATGCAGCCATTTGCTCTGTTTGTGTTGTGTGTGAACTGTGAGATTCAGAAAGTAGGTCAATGAAGTAGCTTCCTTCAGTGCTGTCTGTCCATTAAAGCAGAAATGATTTTACATTCCTCTGTACTGGATGCTTACGTAGTTTTAGGGGATGCTTGTGTGCACTTATGGAAGGTCAGCATCCTCTTTTTATTTTGAGGGGTTTTCGTATTATGACTTTTTAATGTATGATGTCCACACTATGATCTGTTAAACTGAGAATTATACTGGAAATAACTTCCACAATGTAACCACAATGTAAATGTAACCGATAAAAAATATGACCTGCCATTCATTAATAAATAAAAAGTTATAATTGTCTGCAAATTGCTGCTGTGTAAGAGGAATAAAACACTTGGGGGCGTGTTGTTATTGGAAAATAATCAGCTTCTGGTGGCAAGACACCACACCGTCGTTGTTTATTTTCCTGTGACAACTCACCCGTTGGGTTTTTCTTACTTAACAAAGTTTCAGTTCTCTTAAAAATTCCCAATAGTTTAAAACTCACATCCTGTAGGGGAAAATTAAAGAACCCTTTAAAACTTCTGGATGAGTCATCAAATAAGCTAGGATGAGTGTGTATAAGCCTCTGTGAGCTAATCTTGATTCATTTTTAACAATTAAGGTCATGCTTATTAAAACGCATTTGCCATAAAGTAAGCTATAACGATATAACTCTGTGTGTGTGTGTTTGTGTGTGTGTGTGCATGTGTGTGACCAAGAAAGAGGGGAAAAAAGTGAGAAAGTGTGTGAGTAATATGTGGTGAGTTCTCAGAAATCAACAAAGTAACAGATGACAAAATTGAAGAGAAGTGCTATTTTTCTTTTTGCTCCTGTCCACTGACCTACTTCTCTCTCTTGTCCTTTTTGTTTCCTCTTCTCTCTATTCTCTCGCTCTCTCATGCTTATAAATCTGCCCATCTGCTGTGGTGCAGAAGCCATGGTAAGGCATTTGCTAGTTAGGTCAAACAGAAAGTCATACGTATCTGTACACACACATTCTATTTATCTATCTGTGTATCAATCATGGGCAATATGTAAGGAATAAATCACTTAGACACTTCAGGACACGCTGTTATAGGAAAATAACCACTGTCTGGATGGTGTGATGCGGCCTGACACAAAGCAGAGTTAGTGTTACCACCCCAGACCACATTTTTTGTTAAGGAACAATTATTTGTAATAATGGATAGCTGCATTTAATCTTGTGGAACATCAAGACAAGTTAGTTCCTGTTATCACTTTGTGATAAAAGCTATAAAGAGTCATTCTGCACTGTAAGATAATTAGAATCAGCATGAATAATGCTGCTGAGAAAGATTGTATGGTCATGATTATATTGTTCTCTCTGATTTATCTATGGCTAAAAGCCTCCATTACACTCATCTAAGAAAAAGAGAGTTCTCAAGGAAGACAGAGACAGTGTGTGTGTGTGTGTGTGTGTGTGTGTGTGTGTGTGAGAGAGAGAGAGTGGAAATGATTAACGGGTGTCTTACTGTAACTCCAGTGTTCAGTCCAGCTGCTGTTATTTCCTCTGCCCTCTAAGTCCGGCCAGGAAGCGTTCCCATAGTAATGGCAGGAACTAAGTCTGGCCTGCCAATCACAGCTGAGTCTCCATGACGATTGGGCTGGACTCCAGCTCGAGAGAACAAATAGACGGAAAAAAGTAAACAGGTAGCGGGAAAAAAGGGGACACTAAAGAAGTAAAGCAATAAATGGAAGTAGAGTGTCCTTGCTCTAATGTCTTTTATTCTTCAGAATGTGTGCAGAATTCTGCAGAATGTGTGTGTGACTATATATTGTGTGTGTGTGTGCATTAATGTATGTAGATTGAAAAAAATATCTGCTGTTTTCAAATTATATGTTTGCCATGTTTCGATCTCAGTGCCTACTTACACTTACACACACACCATCGATAGCTCGATTTACCTCTGAACTTCAGCAATACTGTATCTGCTCTAAAGTTCAATATAGGAGGTGAACTGTAACCCAGAGTGCACTCAGGATTGAAGAGATTTCTGTGTGTGTGTGTGTGTGTGTGTGTGTGTGTGTGTGCATGTTGTAAGGACCATCTGGCTCCACAGTACTGAGGAATGTGAAGTAAACCAGATGTGAGATGAGTAAGTCTGAAACTATAAGGAAGCCAGACCCCCTAAAGATACGCACACAAACACACACATGTATTTCCTCTTTATTTGTCCTGTACCTCTGTATGTATGCGTGTGCCAGAGTGAGAGTGCGCGTCAGGATCAGCTGCGCCGATGTGACCTGATGTATCGTGACTCTGTACATTAAGCTCAGAGGATTTCTGAAAATAGAAAACTGACTGGCCTACATTTTCTCGCTCGTGCATTGGCACGGTGGTTGTGTTTTCATTTTGTGTGTCTGGATTGCACATGTTGTTGTATTTATGTGCGTTTATGTGCTAAAGGCTAAGACTGAGCCTCTTAAAAACTAATAATCAATGCAGTGTTATATCACTTTTAATGTGATAGTGTTTGAAAGCACAGCTGTGACTCGTCAGATGTTCTGCACAGGAAATTATTTTGCTTTGACATGTGTTGTGTTTGCAATGGTATTTCCATATGAATAAGTTCCATGTGGCCCACCCACGTGGGTATTCACGAGTATTCACAAAGTCGAACTTTTCTGCAGTGTGGATGTTTCTCAGTGCGGTTCTCAGTTCGGTTGTGGTCGATTGTGTGTCTTGGGTCCTATTGTGTGCCAGTAGCAAAAGCACCAGGTATACTTATTTGCGTTGGTTTGGTGTTTAACGTTGGCTGACAAACCTTCTGCACTCTGACGTTGTGTAGCCGGGCCACTACCAAACTAATTTGTCCTCATCAATGAGTCTACTCTCTGCCCTCTCATAGCCATGTTAGTAACGTAATGACCATATTGTTACATTTATACCAGTATTATTGTTTTATATTTTTTTTTACAACAGTGCGATTGAATTCTCAAATCTGAAGGTGTGGGTTAATTTTCTGTAACAGCAGCTCTGACAGTAGTTCCAGCTGTAACATAAATTATAGGTTTATATTAACGCGCTAGTTCCGATACGTCGTCGTTTTTATGTTAACAGCTCATTCACAGGGACTTGTATGGCAGACGCTCCGCTTTTAATAAACATAGAAATACATATAATCATTAATTATAGGGTGAAGATTTATGAGATCTGTAGTGAGTATTTATGGAAGGAGTCTCCACCGTAAGCCCGTTGTAATCACTGGTAGGTTTTCCAACAGAGAAGTTTATATTTTCTGTTTTTTCAGTAACACAACAAGCTATTTGTGTAATTAACTTCACAACAGGCAAAAAAAAAAAAAAAAGAGGCTGGTGAGGGAATGACTGTTTAAAGCTGTTACTACGTAAGTGATAACAGGAACTAACTTGTCTCATGGACGTTCCAGAACGTTAAATGTAACTATAAATTGTTAAAAAAAAAAAAAAAAATGTATTAACCATCACACGGCACTAAGACAGCACTGGAGATTCCTTCCAAACATGCTATATAAAGATCTTCTTACAGAAAACTATGATTATACATTTTTCTTTGTTAAATAAATGGAGCATCTGTCATACAAGTACCTGTGAATGTTAGTATAGAATTAGAGCTGTTACTATAGAAACAATAACGTATTAGCGTATTGACCAATCAGATTCGAGAATTCAACAGCACTGTATAAAAACATATACCCCTAACTTCTCCTTTACATAATGTTCACTTTCATTTTGTGTGTGCGTGTGTGTGTGTGTGTGTGTGTGTGTGTGTGTGTGTGTGTGTGTGCAGGCATGTTTTTAGCCCTTTGTGAGGATGAAAAAAGAATAAATGTCCTCACAGTGATAGGAAAGTTTCAAACATTTTCACGTTCATTATTTTACAAAATGCAGTTTTAATTTGAATGAAATAAAAAAGGGCCAAAAGGTTTCCTTTTGTCTACCGAGGTTAAAATTTAGGTTAGATTTAGATGTAGGAATAACAATAATTAGCTATTAGCAGTATTAAGTAGCTGTAATTATTATTAATGTCAATGGAATGTCCACACAAATATAGTAGGACCAATGTGTGTGTTGGGGTGGCATATTTAATGGAGAGAAATATTCAGATAATATTTGAATATTTGAAAAATAAGGATGGAAATAAGTTGGCACTTGGCAGTGAGTGAGCACAGTTTGAAAAGTGAAACATCAAGAGTGGAAACTTGACTGAAAACAATTAGACTAATTGTTAGAAAACATGTTTGTATTACATTATTATTTAAATCAGTTTATTTAAAGCACGCTGCTTAATTTAAAAGTTCATTACTTACACTCTTCGGTTAGGCTAATGAAATATTACAACAGCCTTTAAAATGGAGACTGGGATTTCCGCAAGGGGGAAATGATAAGGGGAAGTTAACAAAAGTGTGTTAAAATCCAGTGCATACAGCCAGGAATAGAAAACTGACACTATAGAAAAGATATATAATAACAATGATGATTGCATTCTATGTATAAGCTCCTTTCAGGGTACACAAGGACACTGTACAGTTACATCGCAGCATGTAATGCATCTTAACACACACACACACACACACACTCACACCCCGCAAAGTGACAAAAGCACATAATCAAAATATAATTCATTCCAATGCAGTATTCAGTATTCAGTATTATTTTAATAACTCTGCCATACAATCTCTTGAGTTAACCAGTCCATTTTCCCTTTTTCGTTTCTTTTTTTGAGCACCAGACCTGCATGAATGAAAGTAACTAATAGCCAGAGACCCTCTATATACAAGAAAGTGTCTGCAATTAGCCAAATTTTCAGTGCATGGGGAAACGCTTACAGTGAAAATGCAGCAGACTGAACCATTTTACAAAATAGGGGAAATATAGGGGAAGTACAGTTGATGTAAAGAGTCTACACATCCCAGGTTTTTGTGATGTAATACAAAAGAAACCAAGATAAACCATGTCAGATCTTTTTCCACCTTAAATGTGATATACCAACAAAATGCAAGTGAAAAACAAATAGATATGTTTTAGGGGGAAAACCACATGTGGACACCCTTTTATAAAGGGACATGTGACTGTGCCCAGAATTAACCAATCAAAGTCAAACTCAGGTTCAAGAGTAATTATCATAAACCTGTCATCAGTGAAGTGATTCTGATTAACCTCAAATAAAGATCAGGAGGTGGGGTGGCTATATGGAAGCCCTAGATGGAACCTAAAACATCCAAGCCTGCATAAATTTTGCCAAATTATGTGGCAAAATTTATTATGGTCTAATGATACCAAGGTAGAACATTTTGGGCATAATTCTAGAAGATATGTTAGGTGCAAAACCAAGACTCACCCAAAGTACACCATACACATGATGAAGCATGGTGGTGGCGGCATCGTGCTATGGAGCTGCCTGTCTTCAGCTTAAGCCAAGATAAAGAAAATCAGATTTTCTCTATTTTGGCACAAAACCTGCCGGCCTCTGTTAGACAGCTGATGATGAAGAAAAATTTCACCTTCCAGCACCTGCAATTTTAACAGGCATGTGTAGACATTTTATATCCACTGTATGATGACACGCAAATGACGCATAGGCTTACATTTGTTTGTTCAAATAAACATATTTTAGACAGTTTTATTCTGCATGTCAGTGGATTATTAAACTCTCCTGCACCCCTGATACATTCTGGGATCAGGACAGCTTCCTTGGCTGTCCCCCTGTGATTATAGGACTGATGGCATTGCTGATTTTAATTAGTAACTACCACAAAATTTTATAAAAGGCAAAGCTTAAAAAGCTGAAAACAGCACATTGATGACAAAGCAGTGAAAGAGCACCTCCTAAGCATAGCATGCACTAAATCTTCCAGCTCAGCCACTGCAGCGTGTCAGCTACCACAGACACACACTAACTCTATTTCCTCTTAGGATGGCATTTTTTTTTGTCTAATTGAATGGCTAGTCTTATATTTTTTGGAGTATTTTCTTTTAAATCATTAATATAAAATGACTGAATTTAACAAAGTCTAATTTAACAACGTTGGGACTGTTGGGAACGTTGGGGTTTAACAAACCGGACTTCTTGTGAAAACTGTGATGAATTTACTGGTTGCACAATTGCACTATTTGTCCATTTAGTATACCGTTATAGAGGGGATCTATTTATAATTACACTATCCATTAGCACCCAGATGAAGATGGGCTCATGTCGTCTCAGGGAGTTTTTCCTTACCACCTTCACCTCTGGCTTCCTCATTAGGGATAAATTCACATATTTACAATTTATTTTGGTTTAATTTAATTTGAATGTATTTATCTCTGTAAAGCTGCTTTGTGACAATGTCCATTGTTAAAAGCACTATACAAATTAAATTGAATTGAATTGAACAAAGTTCACATTAGTGAGTCTCCTTATACATAAACTTAGATAAACTCAGTAGCTGGCATAGAATATGAATGTTTTTCTGAACTGTATGGATTATCATGAATGCCAGATCTCTTGTGAGGGGGCACGGTGACTTAATGGTTAGCACTGTTGCCTCATACCTCCGGGGCTGGGGGTTCGAATCCTGCCTCTGCCCTGTTTGCACGTTCTCCCCGTGCTTCAGGGGTTTCCTCTGGTCACCAAGTCCAAAGACATGCGTCGTAGACTGAATGCCATTTCCAGATTGTCCGTAGTGTGTGTGAATGTGTCCTGTGATGAGTTGGCACCCCATCCAGGGTGTCCCCTGCCTTGTGCCCTGATTCCTCTGGGATAGGTTCCAGGCTCCGTGACCCTGTGTAGGATAAGCAGTACAGAGAATGGATGGATGGATGCTCTTGCGAACAATTTACAAATAAATTTGTTTGTATCCAGAGGCCTGGTGTATGATAATGTGTCTGCAATTCAGCCTTTCCAATAATAATAGTACTAACCTGACAGATTGTTGGAGTGGATTAATTCACAGTTGTGTGTATATGTGTATGTGTGTGATCAAGCCAGTAAGATCTGTCTTGCCAAGTTCTCGTTAATCACAGAGTTGCCATGGTAACTTTTCACTACAGTTTCTTAGCACGTTCAAGCCAACAACAACTAACCAGGAACCTGTTGCAATGTTTGAGAAGATGCATAAAACCAGATTGATTGGAATCGATTTTTTGGCACAACCCAGATTCATTCCTTATTCTAAACTGATTTATGAGCTAAAACAATAAAACTGTTTTGCCTGGATTATTTGTGATAAACAGAAATTCATCAGATGAGTATCAAAATCAAACTGGGTGGATTGGATTTTCTCATTCTTTATATAACTGACGTATAACTGAGTTGTGGTAGGTTATAAATTGTATTTTGTTATATTATAATATACAAATTTAATATGGCATAAAAAAAATGTGGTTTTCTGTCATTTCTTTCCATGAGAGTTCTCTGAAAAATGAAATACCGTGACAAACAGCTCCATTTTTGACAGCAATTTTGCCCATTGACACTGAATAATGAGAACAAATCACCATCATTAGAGAGAGAGAGATGTGTGTTCATGGCTCCAGCCTTGAAGCCTGCGTTAGTGCACACTGTAGAGTGGCTAAATAGCGAGCCTGCTGATGTCATCGGGAGTAGCTCTGTTGGAAATAAGAAATATTCCTTTAAATCATCTTCACTAGATCTCCTGAGAGACAGCGTGTGTGGTTCACTGGTGGAACGTTTTGCAGACAGAGTGAGTAATACAACAACAGCATGTTGTTTTATTTTTCATTTCAGCTTAGAAATGACATCTGCTGGCTTAGAAATGGAAGAAAGATCTTTTTTCTTGACTTTTCTTTTGTACTATCCATTTAAAATGACCATTTCTCATATTTTGCACTGCTCCAAATATGGATGTGTTATGTATAAATGGCAACATGAAGTGTTTGTCTCTATATAAGTGTAGATGTGAGTGTATATATGTGTGTGTGTTCACAATCATATGTTTATTGTCTCGTGAATGATATTATGTTCCTTTCAGTCATTTACTAAGTTGTTCCATCTCTCTTTGTCATTTGTTCTGTGACTCTTTTTCTTCCTGGAGGGCCGGGTCCGAGGGGCGAAGCGGGAAACTTCGTTGGGGGTTACACTCTTGCCCTGTTGCTAGGTTACAGTCTCTCGTCTCTAAAAGGCAAGCTCGGTCTGGTTGTCATGGCAATCTCAGCCGTGTGAAGGGTGAATGGCGTTGCGGTGGTAGTGCCATGGCTGGGTTTCGCACACACACACGCACGCACGCACGCACGCACACACGCACACGCACATACGTATACACAAACACAGACACACATGCATGCACATTCATGCATCAATGCACTGTATTTCTAAAAGAGATAGTGGAAATGGGTGGGATCAAAAGGAGGCTGGTGAAGATGGATGAAGTTTTTGCAGATCTTTTGTTAGAACTATCAAATAATTGAAAAGCTCAATTGCAGTGTCAATACATTTACTTGGCAATTGATTTAGGTGATGGAAACAGATGCTTTCATGCTTGCTTTCTCATATTCCAAAGTGCTTCTCAGTATCATTTACCACTTTTTTATCTCCTTTCATTCATATGCACATGAGCATTTACCTACTTTCAGACTCCAAACGCTGAATTTGTATCTTGTTAGTGTTCGTTTTAGATTATTAGCTTATATATTATAGGAAACTTCCTAGATGACTGAGCATAATCTGTTTAACAAGGGATTTTAATAGTTATTTTTAAGTGACCATTTAAATCCAGCAGATCTAACACTGCTATTGTTTAATAGACAATAATTAATAAAGTACAAGATTATAGATGAAGTGGAACATATTCAACCCAAGATGGTGGAAACATCTTAGGACTAACCAGCAGGATATATTTCCGTCAGCTTTTTGGATGCATCATAGAACAGAATCAGCACTGGCTAAAGTGGTCAATGACCTATATTTCGTAAATGGAGATTCTTCAGAATCTAAAAATGTACAATATGTTGTCCCACAAGTTTCTTTTTTAGGTTTATAGTGAGCCCCTTTAACATGTAACAGGCTTTCTAATATGTTATTGTTTCTATAGCAACTAATTCACAGGAACCTAATTCTAATAATAAACAGATTAAAAATACATGCTGTTATTTAACAAACATCTAATTGCTGATATGGTAAATGTGAGGAGACGTTTGTTAATGTTTATGGAAGGAGTCTCCAGTGTCAGCACTTTGTAACAGTCACATATAGTGCTATCCCTTTACGTTGTCCTCCAGGGGAAAAGTCTGCGGATAAAGGATATTGTGCTTTGGTTTCCATGTAACAACTTGCATTTTTGTCTTATTGACTTTAAGAGAACGTGACTGTTTATATCTGCTTTAACGTAAGTGATAACGAGAACTAATTTGTTTCTCAGATGTTCCACATCATTAACTGTAACTATAAGCGGATAAAAATTAAGACATATCATTCTTGATAATGAATATAAAAATAACTTGTTGGCAATTGGTGTAGTATAAATCACTAGGAAAATAATATATAACTATCAGGCCGCATCACATCACTCTGTCATTAATTATTCCTTACTTATCACTTATGTTATAACAGCTATAAACATTCATTCAATCGCCATCCTCTCTATTTACTCTTTTGAAGGCAAAAAAATGCAGTCACCGAGAAACCGCAAAACTTAAAGTCCTCTGTCCTGAAGACTTTCCTGCAGTGGAAAACGCACAGGAGCAGCTTTACCTTTAACTTATTATGAAGCGCTGACACTAGAGACTCCTTTCATAATGCTAATAAACATCTCCTCACAGAAAGCTTCACCGTCTCAACAATTATACGTTTTTCTTTAATATTTACTAACACCATGATTATGATTAAGCTACAAGTCGCATGTGAATCAGTTGTCAGTATAAAAATGATAATGTATTACAACAAGCGCATCAATATAAAGCTGCGATCTGAATTTCAGCCAGAACTACTGTCCGAGCTGCTGTTTCGGAATTGTCATGTGTCACTTGATTATAACTTGTTATTAATAAGAATATTGTAGTGCTAGCATTTGGATTTGGCATTAGGTTGACTTTAGCATTGTGTTTTGCAAGTCTAGTACACTAGTGCTAGACATTGGAGATTCTGCAGCATTAAAAGAGCAGTGTGTGGAGCGTAAAAGAGCAGCCTGTAGATTGAGGGGCTCCCAGCCAGACCCCCCCAAAAAAAAGGGCGGGGGTAAGAATTTAGTCACGGGGAAGTGGAACTGTCCCAACTGTTTTTATGCTCTCTCACACACACACACACACACACATATGCTTATGCACAAAAGAGACAAAATGGTATGCCCAGACCCAGTACAGCCCTGACATCTCTCTCTCACACACACGCACGCACACACACACACACACACAAGGCAGAAAGCAGGAGACTGAGCAGGCAGACAAAAGCAGGCTTGTATGCGAGAATGTGAAGGACAGATCCTTTCTCCAATTCTCTCTCGTGTGCCTGATGGGGGGCAGGCAGTGTGGGGAACAATGTCATACTCTTCCCAGAGAAGACAGACAAGAAGTGCAAAGAAAGTGCCAAAAAAATCATTTTCGAGTTAAGGAAAGAGGAACGAGGCTTACAATCAAATCGTGCCTTGCAATAGATAACCTAAAATCCATCACTGTTATTGTCACAATTAAGCTTCCTGCTTAGTATACTCATCAGTGAGAAAATGAAAAGAAAAAAAAAAAAGATAAAGAGCAGAAAATGTGCCATTCAAATAAGAATTGGGTAATGCACTGTGGAGAAGCTTTTGTTTCTTTCTCCCTCTCTCTCACTGAATAAGCGCATATTTTCACCTGTGCGTAATGCAGGGCAGTCGTGCCCATCTTTCAGCGATAGCACAATTGAAAAGATGAACTGTGACGTTTATGGTAATGAGTGTGTGGGAGTATTTACAATCCTAATATCAGTGTCTGGAGAGCGCAAACCTCCATTACAGGAGCACTTTTGCTCTGCGGAGCCAATCAAACACCTTTTATTTAGCCTACCACTTAAGCTTGACCTATCAAAGAGCCGGCGTTTAACCTCTCTCCGAGATTCTGCATGGTTTTGCCGAACATTTTAATGAAGCTGCATTAGACACACAGAGCTGCTGGGGGTTCTGCGGTTCAGGAATAACATTACTAGGTAAAATGCATTTGAGATAAAGATATAATGGTTTGAAAAATTCACAGCATGCTAATATTTACATATATTACTGTCATATGCTTTTATGCAAAGAAGGCCAAGTATTTGGCTCTTTGTACTTTATTGTAATGACTCCACAAAGAAGTGCAAGACAGATATTCCTAAAGCATAAAAGTATGACAGTATCTCCAGCCTCCAAAACTTTAATGTTCTCTCATTGTGTCTCATGCCTTGTACATTCACAGGCCACTTTAATAGGAACACCAGTACACCTGCTCATGCAATTATCCAATCAGCCAATAATTGTGGCAGTGGTGCGATGTATAAAATCATGCAGGTACAGTTGAAGAGCTTCAGTTGATATCCACATCAGACATCAGAATGGGGAAAAAATGTGATCTCGGTGACTTAGACCATGGCACTGTTGATTTGAGTATTTCAGAAATTGCTGATCTCCTGGGATTTTCACGCACAATAGGACGGTTGGTTTGAGTATTTCAAAAACTGGTCTCCTGTGACTTCCATGCACAACAGTGTCTTGGTGACAAAAATCACTGATAATCACTGATATCAAATATGATTTAGGCTAATGTATTTAGGCTAATATTATGAATATTTTTAATATTTAACACCGGTCCCTGGAGGACTAGTGGTTAGGCCACGGCGCTCGCACTGTCGTGGCCCAGGTTCCCAAGCCTGGATAAAATTGGGGAGGGTTGCATCAGGAAGGGCATCCGGTGTAAAAACTGTGCCAAATGCTGACCAATGATCCGCTGTGGCGATGCCTAACAGGAGCAGCCAAAAGAACAACAACAACAACGACAACAACAACAACATTGTTTAGCTTCACACACAAAGCTCTAATTCCCAGCGTTGGAAAACCCTTCACATGGTGAAATATTTACATTTTCTACTATATAATGTTTAGAAAAAAAAATACAGGCTTTCCTGAAGTGAGCTATGTTTATCTTTTGCAGGCATCTCAATCACAATTCTGATCACAAACTGAACTGATTAAGCTTATTAGCTATGACCGTTTGCTATCCAACAGCTGGATCAAAATGTGACATTCACTGTGGGAGGAAATCACATTCAACTAGCAAGGTTTTAGACATCTTTAGGCAGACTGACTGTTTTTATCACTGTGTTTGTTAAACTAGCTCCTTACTCATCCTGATCTTTGTAGGAAGATAGCCTAGGCAAGATTAAAGCATAAATAAAAACATTTTCTCATTGCTTTGGGGGAAGTATACATTATATGGCCAGAGGTTTGTGGACACCTGACCATCACACCTATATGTGAATTTTTGAACAACCTATTTCAGATTTAGTCTCCCTTTGCTGCTGTAATAATCTCCACACTTCTGGGAAGGCCTTCCACTAGATTTTGGATTGTGGCTGTGGGGATTTGCCCATTCAGCCATGAGTATTAGTGAACTCAGGCACTGATTTACCAGAATTCAACCACCAACATCCAATGGGTTTTCCCAGACTGCCACATACTGTAGTTACAGTCAGGTTGATAAATATTTGGACATTGACAAAGTTATTGTTATTTTAGCTGTCTACCACAGTATATCGCAGTCAAAATTAAATAACGAATAAAAATAATGACCCGAAGCATATTTCAAAAGCAACCCAAGATTTTTTTAAGGCAAAGAAATGGTATGTTCTGCGATGGCCATGTCAGCCACCTGACCTGAATCCAGTTGAGCATGCATTTCACTTGCTGAAGGTAAAACTGAAGGCAAACCACCATAAGAACAAGCAGAAACTGAAGACAGCTGCAGTAAAGGGCTTGCAGAGAGAGAGAAGAAACCCAGAGTCTGGTGAGGTCTATGGTCAAAGTCATTGACTGCAAAGGATTTGCCACCAAGTATTAAAAATGACCATTTTAATTTATGATTAAATTAGTTTGTGATTATTAGTTTGTCAAATTACTTTTGGTCCCTTAAAAAAGGGAAGCCACATATAAAAAGTGCTGTAATTTCTACAGCATTCACACAGTCCTGATGTAAACATCCTCAAATTAAAGCTTCTTTTAGCCCATATTCATTTAATTTCAACTCCTATATACTATGGTAGACATCTAAAATAACAATAAATGTCAATCTCCAAATATTTATGAAACTGATTCTATGCTATACGGGTATAGACATTTAAATCTTTAAATGCAGTTTTCTCTATTTTCATGTTTGGTGGTATCCAGACTTTAAAATGCCAGAACTTCACTTGTTATTGAGATAGGGACAGGGAAACATATTTCAGTTCAGAAATGGGTGCAGTTTTACTATATATAGTAGAAAATATAAAAAATTTCACCATGTGAAAGGTTTTCTGAGGCCACCACATATAACTGTTTTTGATTTTCTTATTCAGGTATGCTGATGCTCAGTTTTGAAATAAGAATGATGTTGCCTTATTTGTTTAATCCTGTTTGATCCCATTTCCTAGCCTCTGGTTTAACTATTAATTCTCATCTGAAAAATGGAGTCTCTTGAGTCCCTCCTTTTGTCGGTCACTGCTGAATGTTACTGTTACTAAGGCCCTCTATTGCCCAGATATTGTAACTGCAATGCTTGTATTTAGGCCACTCCTCTGTACCAGTTGTTTATATATATATATATATATATATATATATATATATATATATATATATATATATATATATATATATATATATATATATATGTACATGCGATTTACAATAGAGGAACTGCAGTGAGCAGAGGCTCATATTCTTCCTGAATGTGTCTGTGTGTGCACAGGATGCCTTCGTTTCATTCATTCTGTTTTGTGGTTAATGCACATATAATCGTACACACACACACACACACACACACACACAGTCCCACAGAATAGTGGTAGATAGTGAGGCCTACAGTTGTGAACAGTACAATTTGGTCACATTTCATACACAGAGAGCTCTATGTTTGTGCATACAGCGGAGATGTGCTGTATGCCCCATTTAGTTCACTGTAATTTAAAGTTGCTGCACTTTAGAATATACAAGCTTGCATATGAGCTTCAAATCCTGCAGACTGCTTGTGTCCCTTTTTACAGAATGGGGTGGAATATAAATCTGCATTTGAGAACTACACCAATCAATCATTATAATGACAACATAACAGCAGTTTCTGAAATATTTCCAAAAATAAAAGTCTTCTGAGTCTTTCTATCAAGCCATGTTCAACAAGAGATCCACTAGAGGGGCTCGGAGAGCTGTGTGCCATCCTGAGCAAGTTAGAAGAGGCCAGAAACAAAGAGAATTAACCTGAACTCCATGTCTCTACTCCTCTTATAACATAACATAGCATGCCTTCATCCTTTTGAATTGTTTTCCATCTACTTTCTGGATAACAAGCCTTAGGTTTTGGAAATGTAAAGGATATTAGCAGATTAGAGGAAATATTTTTATATTTACAATATATTTTTTTGTGAATCCATTTATTTCTGTAAAGCTGCTTTGTGACAATGTCCATTGTTAAAAGCGCTATACAAATAAAATTGAATTGAATTGAATTAATGCATTTAAAAGGAAAAACCCACCCTGAAAGACTTGCATATTAATCTTTATAATTAATGTTATCTATGGCGGCATCCAAGATTTATTTAGCTTCTTTGTTTGGCACTATTTAACATAATGCCATTTCACTACCTGCTAGTGGCATTAGTGTGATTTATCTGTCGCTTAATCTCTACCTAAAGAGATCGATGCAGCTGCACTTTATTCCTTTAGTCTGTCCAGCTCTCTCACCTCCTCATCTGTACACTTTGCTCAAATAGATCAGGTTCCAAAGCTTCAACCTTAATGCTAATACTGCCATCAATGCCATTGTGCTTGTCATCTTGTAGCTCTTATGTGGCTAACTAGCTGCACTGAGTCTCTGCCATAACTGAGCCCAACTGCAACACATCATAAGTTGCAATTCATTCTGCGTTCATTCTGAGTTCAGCGTTTGTCATCTCCACTAATTTTACACTGGATTTTTCATTAATATGACACTGAATAGTTTTTTTTAAACATTGAAACCTGATCATTATCACTTATGTTTAAGAGCACTGAATTTTTTTTTTTTCTCCTATTAAACACCTTTGTAACTGAGCAAGCAGTGTATCCCTGTGACAACAGCTCATTAGACAACTGCTAATTTCTCACAGGAATAAAAAAATATAGCACCAATCAACACAAAGTAGCACAAGTACTACGATATAAACAAATTTAATGTGTTTTTTTGTTTCCTTTAATTAATTGTAATTTCACATAATGAGACTCTCTTACATAGAGCTTTGGATTGAAACTATGGTGGCTACCCATTCAGGTGTTGATTTAAAAAAAAATAGTTCTCACCTCATTCCCTTTCTTTCAGATCATGTCAGAATACAGCTCTTTGCTGAGCGACCTGTGTGAGAACATCACTAACGAGGATCTGGAGCAGCTGAAGTCGGCCTGCAAGGAGGACATCCCTGAAGACCAGAGCAACTCCATCACCTCCTCCAAAGAGTGGTTCAGTTACCTGGAAAAAAATGATAAGCTAGCTCAGGGTGAGAGAACAGACATGTTGGAAGAACCGCTTTTAATTTTCTAGGTGTTAGATACTGTAATATCTTTCATTTCCATTTCAGTAATGTCTGTTTTTTTTTTTAGATCAGTTCTAGGGAATTTATGTTTCTTTGCTTGTACAGATCACATATGTGTTTGTGCTCTTTTCTTTTCTCTGGCTGCAGATAACCTCTCCTACATCGAGCACATCTTTGAGATCTCGCGAAGGCCTGATCTTTTGACCCGGGTCATCGAGTACCGTACGACAGTGCTGAAGATCTCAGAAGATGATGAAATTGACACCAAACTAACACGAATCCCATCGGCCAAGAAGTACAAGGGTACCAACATTTTTCAGTTGTTCTTTTTAAACCTTTATCAGAAATTACCACTTTTCAGTCTTTTCAAAGTATGGCTTTCCAACTACTATAATGCAACAAATAAAAATGTCCAGTGTTGAGGAGTGCCCTTAGTGGTACATTAGGTCTTAATTAGGGCAGCCACTGTATGCTACTTATGGGTGTGATGATATATCACCATGTCAGAATAGTCACACAGTAGAATATTACAAAAAATAGTTATTTCCAGGTGTGTGAACTTTGCTGCATTTTAAAGAGCAATCATAAAGCGTGGTGAGAATAAACCAAAGTGATAAAAGCCATTACTGAAGAATATGTGGAGAGATATGTGGAAAAAATGTTCTCTGTTCTGATGAGACCAAAATTTTCCTTTTTCGGCATTGGAACAAAGTGATACGTTTAGCAGAATCCAAAACTGTTCATTTACATGAGCATACCGTCCCCATATTGAAGCATGCTGGTGGTAGCATCATGCCTTGGGGATGTTATTAATCAGCAGGGACTGGCCAGTGTGGAGGGCAAGGTGAAGTCAGTGGAGCTGCAAGAAAATGTGTGTAATGTTGCATACAACATACTGTAGGCATAGTGTGTAGCCAAAAATTGGCTACAGTGGTAGGCCATAAACAAAAAATGTGACTGATGACAAATTATACACAAAGATACTGAAAAGCATAATTGTCCAATCCAATTTGACCCCAAATTTAAACCAACTGTCACTTTAACATTTTGCGTAAAAATTCTAAACCCTAATGCTTATGTTCTCATTTCTTGCAGATATCATTCGCCAGCCTTCAGAAGATGAAATTATCAAGTTGGCCCCTCCCCCCAAGAAAGTCTGAGGTTGAAGTTTGTGACCTTTCTTCTCTGTCCATGGCACGCCACCTTGTCAAATTGTCTTCAGCTCCTATCTCTAAGCCCCGCCTTGTCCCACTCGCTCACCACAAGCCGCCACCCGAAACAGCTAAACAGCCAATTGGATTGACAAATGCTTCAAAGCCACATTCTGAACCCTGGAGGCTCGAGAAGTTTTGAAATCCGGAAGAAGGTGAAAGAAGGAGTAAGAGAAGGAAAGATGGAATGGACCAATAGTTAGTGTTTGCCATGAGTGTCGCTGAGATTGTGTTTCCTGCTATGGGAAATTGTTGTCAGTGAGTATGTAAGCCCATGTGGTTTAGAAGTGAATGTGTGTGTGTGAATGGAAGAGAATTTATATTCTGACCATAGAAATGTTGAATGCAACAGTGTAGTCCAAGCAGCCCGTGTAACCGAGACCTCTTCACATATCTAATATGGTGATAAATCTTCCAGCCTGTTTCGTTTACTCTTTGCTACTCTGAGTAATAGTGTAAGTACAGTTCACCTGGCTGTAGATTCCCTTTAAAATTCACAAGTTAACAACCTGCAAAAATGTTTAGAATTTAGTGAGAATTTAGTGTCATTAATTATTTGATAATTGCAAAGCCAACATTTGCCTTCCGTAGAGACACATTACGTGTGTACGTGATTAGATCTGTTTAAATTTAAATTATTTTTTATTATTTCTTTTGTTTATTTATCCTAAGCATTGTAATGAATCATTTTATGAAGTATGATGAATAGCTTATATCGCATATCAAACATATCACGAGGGTCACGTTTTCAAGAGTGTTTCTTTGATATCGATAAGAACGCCCATATTAAAGATGTACTTCATTAGCATACATATTGGGATTTTAGGTTTAAATACCTCAAACATAAACAGTGTTTGTGATCGGCGATTAAACAGTGACCGAAAAGGCATCCATGTGATTTTATTGGCTTAATGCTCATAAAATGACGACTTTTGCACAAGCACAGGGCTTGTTAGGGCTTAATATAATGTTGAGTCAGTATATTATTTTGAATCATAAACTGTGAATGAATTATTTGTGCTTCTCAGTATACTATACATTTGCATAAAAATTTCATAAGATGCATAATTAGAAATCTGCGAAATGATGGACGTTAGCATTACAATTAACAATGTGATTATTCAGTATTATATAATTATCGTACTACAATAAACAAGCACCGACCCCAGTTGGGGTAACAGGGGTGGACAAATCACAAGCTAGTCCACCAGTGAAGTGGAAGCACTAATGTGGTGCCCAGCCCCATGTTTCTGTGTTTTTGGTAAACCTACCTGACTAGGCTAAAAAAATGGTAGCTAATGTAATGTAATAACATATGGCCAGCTAGTTAAGTACATTAATACAGATTAATGTGTATGAATTGAAACTGTAGCCATAATCCTGATCAGCTAGTCATTGGCGAATGTTGTCTATAAGCTGTAGTGTTGATTTGAGTCTGATGTCTTTATTTTCTCTCAGTAAGTTTAGCTGTAAGGTGACTGCTGTCAACCAGATTGCCTCGGCTAATGTGTGTAATGCAGTAGGCAACCAGATTCAAGGTGTCACTTGAAAATCAAATGAAAACTTTTGTTTTGCGAAAGTCAGTAAGTAGTAAGGTTTTATTTTCTTTCTTTGGTTGTTTAACCTATTTGCCTGCAAGGCAAGAAAGGAAAACAAACAAACAAATATTCCAGACACAAAATCTGCTTGCCTTGGGCTAGTGATTCGTCCACCTCTCGTTAAAATGGTTGCTAATGAGTTATAGCTATGTGGAGCTAATGAGTTACATCAATAATATCACCAAAATAAAAAATCCTAACAAAAAAAAAAATAGGGTTCCAGCACTGTTGGTGCTTGGACCCCTAATAAACTGTCAAATAGAGTACAGGAAGCTGAAACTGTCTCTGAAATGAATCGGTATTACTGAATTACTGTACTTATATCAAAAACATTTCCAAGTGCATCTTCTTCCTCCAAGCCATCATATAATATTGCCCAGTTGCAGAAAGACTGTTGATTTAAAATCCAATATTAGCTAGATCACTGTGTCTCTTTTGCCCAGCCTCAACAGACTGTTGCTTTTGCTATGCTAAATACCAGTATGCATTCATATGACATTAAGTGCTAGAATAATTGCTGAGTAAATAATGTGTTTTTGTGTATATGCGTTTGTGATGTTCTTTTTACAGCTAGTGTTAAATGTCAGCACTTGCAGGGTATATGTGGTCCCCAGAAACCCTTGGACCTAAACTCGGTTTGTGCAACAACGACAAAGTCCAATTTATACCTATCCTCTCCTCTCCTTGTGCCAACAAACAAAATGTATTTTTGGATTGGATAACTTGTAGTAAACCTTTGTGTTTTGGTTTATATTGCTAGCTATTTTCATGTGATGTTGTCTGACAAATTGTAGGTATCATAAGAAGTTGAATTTCGCCTTTAGAATTCTCCAGTTCGAATGTGATCAACTTGATCCACAATATCTTCGAAGTTGGATGTTAATTGGTTATGTAGTATTATGCATTGTTGAAAGTAGCGTCTTTGTTTCTATGAAGTACTTTGGGTCAAACCGTTTGTATCCTTGGTTGCCAAGTCTAACAGGTGGAGTAATAGAAATGTTTAAAGATTCATAACTTGATGCCTTCTGATAACAAATACCTGGTAGATCTGTGAACACGTATCACAATACAAAATTTGTGAAGGACCAGTTTCATAAAATTCGTTTCTTACAAAGGGCTGGATGACTGAATGGCACCAACAATTACATTGAATGCTTAACCATTAATTTAGTTCATGGATAAAAATAAGACAATTTGAATAAAATGTTTTGTTTCACAGTGGGGAAACACATTAACATTACCACTTTTGACTAGTGCCACAGACTCACATGAGATACATCGGTTTTGAAGTAACTGTTTATTCTTCCTTCATCAAATTCAAAATAGATGCTTCTCCAGACCTTTGTAAGCAAATGATCTTTTCAACATTGGATCGGATTGAGAATAAGCTTTTTTTTAAGGATTGTGAAGAATAGTCTGCATTACAAATGACCAAGAAAATAGCTACCGAGTTCAGTCTGAGGGTTGGAGATTTTAGTTGTTTTACTGTTTTCCAGCTATGTATGTAAGTTTCAATGTTTGTGACCGTGTGACTTTGATAGTTTTCGCTGTTTAATCTTCAATTGGGTAGTTTAAGAAGTCTGAATCTTTGCACATATAAGCCAATTCGCATAATGTTGTGCACTGCCAATTTACTATTATTCATTTGGTTTATTTGCTTTAAAAACAGTGTAATGTTCTGCTTATTACCCAGTGTGAAAGTAAATCTAGACTTTGTCCTACATTGTTAGTCATTTTTTGACTGCCACAAGCTAATCAACCCTATTTCATGCAAATTTTTAATGAATTGCAACAAGTGAGGTCAATTTCATTGTATATCAGATAAATGAGATATGCCCCAACTATAACTCTTACAAATTTACAATTAATCATGATATTACAGCTGACATCAGACCAGCAAAAAAGACCTTGAAATGTCCTCACTTTATTTTTGTATATCTTGTCAGTCTGTGGGCAGTTCACAGTAACAGCTTGAATCATTGGTCACACTGCTTAGGCTCAGATTGCACGTGTAAATCCCAGCTTGTACCTGTTACTGTAGCTCTGACTTGCCAAGACGCTGACGAATCAGTTAGTTAATATCCCTTTTTGGAAAAGTCACGGGCAGCATTTCAATACTATTTTTAACACACCATCAACTTTCCTAAGCCAGAATTGCCATCTTATAGGAAAAGTTCAACCTGTAACACATTAAATAGGTTTATCTTGAAATATTTGTGATGTGTTTGGCGATTCTTGTGCTAATTTGTTGGTTGGTGCTGTTGGTGGGTTTGCTATGCTGATATCACAGAAGGACATTGGTAGAGCAGTTACAATGGTGTTTAGTAGGAGCAAAAAAAGGTAATCTCAAACATAAGGGATAACAATTAGCTTCCACTGTAAGCTCCTAAAAACAAAAGAGCAATAATGTATTTTCTCACCAATTTTCAGCAACAGTCAACGCCGTATTAATGAGTAATCCAACACAGAAGTTACAGAATGCGATGCAGCTACACAATGCAGTTATGCTGAGTACAGCAGAGTCTTGGCTCAGCTAGGGAGCAGTCTAACGAAATGACGAGCGCGATGGCATTGACAGTGGTATTAGCATGAAAGCTCTGAAGCTTTGGAAGCTGATCTGTTGGAACAGAGTTTACAGATGGGAATGTGATAGAGCTGGACTGACTAAAAGACTAAAGCTCTGCTGCATCGCTCCCTTTAGGCAGAGATGAAGCGAGAGCTAATCCCACTGGCGCCACTATCAGCGGGTAATGTGGGATACTAAGCAAAGTGAAAATAGACCAACATGTCAACTGAACGAAGTTTAAACTTAAAAAAATGTTCATTATAAATAGTAACATGCAAGTCATTTAGGGTGGATTTTTCCTTTAAGAGTTGTTCCAGTACTGTATTCACTCAAAGCCAAGAAGTGTGTTAGATAAGCAATAAGACTTTTGTGTTGTTGTGTTGTTGACTACTCAATCTACACAATGCAGTAATACGTCATGACTTTATTCTACTAGCTAGTTAGGTAGCTAGCTAATTAACATAGTCAGCAAGACAGCTAGTTTGCACACTGTATAAATTGGAAGAAAATAAGGGTAAGTTCTCTTCATTCGCATAGGATGTCAACAAGGGTGTGTTAAAAACAGTATTGGAAGGCAAGGATAATTACGTGACTATAAGGATAATCAGGTTTAAGTCCCTATATGATCATTGTACATTAATGCAAATCATTTTATATGAATGCAAGCCAATTGCTTTGCCTGGTTCGCAGTATGAATTTAGTCGGTACTTCGCTGAATATTTGCCAAGCTCTATGCAGATTATACATAGTAACGGCACTGTGCATATTTGTTACACCTGTTCCTAGCATTTCTTGGTCATTGTACCTCAACATGCAAGTGATTTGAGAACTTGGTATTTGTGTTCAGACCAATAGTCTTAAAAAACATGAGATTTTGACATATCCAGTGTATAATGGACATCATCTTAAACATAAGTGCATGAAAAGGTCCTATTGTCAAAATGTCATTGTCAAATTGGATTTCATAACATTAAGAATATATCGAATTTAACAATGCTGCAAAAACCATACAATGGCAAAAATGAGCCACTCTCGGCTTGTAACTGACCCACGTGGTGTTTCATTTTAGCTTTAGCTTTATTACAGAGAAAAAAAAAATCCTAGAGCAAACAAAAATCTAATGATATAATAACCTTTAAAAATTATTTTTCAATTATGATTTAAACTTACAAAGTATTTTTATTAATTGAAAGATTTTTCCAATTCTGGCTGATGTTTTCACCTTTAGGTAAGTTGTAAATATATATTGTGAATTTATAGCAGTGTGTTTTATTATTGATTTATTTATTTAATGCAAATGTATTTTTTGGTTTTTATGTACTGAAATTTGCTTACTAACTGGAAAATATGAGAATGTGTCTATTAACAGTTGCAATGAATCTGACGTGTAATGAGCCTGATTTTGCTATAAGTTTTTATTTGGGAGTCTTGCCTCAGGATTCTTTTGCTATTTGGCAGTAATGCTTTCTCTTTTGATACTCCTGTTTGAGCTAATTTATTATTTTCATCCTCTGATTGCTATGAAATTTGAATTTAAAAACGAATCAGACTCTGAATAATTAGCAATCTGTAGCCATCTAACCTGCGAAAAATATAGCTACTTTATTTTCTCACCACTTTAGTACTGAATCCATAAATGTATTTTGGTTTCTGTTTTACCTTCAGCTTAAGATATATATATATTTGAATTTGTCTTGATATAAGACGATTTTTCTTTATTTTTGTATTTTTGTTACAGCGATGTAAAATCATTTGTAGTTGATCATTTCTGACTATGCTTGTTTTGCTAACATGACAGGATTCAAACACGATTTTGCTTGACATGCCTTTGATGTGTATAGAAATGCTAACGGGTTTGATAATAGACTAGGAAGCTGTATGGTGGTTATGTATGTTATTAACAGGGTAAACACAGTAAACATGGAGAGCTGATCTGAGTGTAAGCCTGAACTAACAGGACAGTGGTGTTCATATAAAAAAAATTAGATTGGAAAATGAGCCAATTTTTTTTGCACATAAAGCTCTAAGATGAATGTCTGAATGTGACAAGAGTGAATTCCTGTTTGTGCGTTTGTGAACGTTTTGGTATAGGCATTTTGAAAGCTAGAGTCCTTTAATGTAATGATTTTAGAAAGGAGCCAGTAATGAATTACTTATGACCCTTTATAGGAGATCCACTTAGGTATGTTGAGTATTTTCATGTGCTTAAAAAACAATTCCTTGCATAAGTATTCACCCCCTCTGAACTTTCCCACATTTTATACTGCTAAAACCTGGAGCTGAAATGGGCTTAATTAGGATTTTTACCTTTCCAACTGCACAATATGTGTAAGATTTGGAGGTTCAAAATATATTTTTGTAACACACAGGATAATTAAATAAAAAAAAACAGAAATTTGTTGGTTGCGTAAGTATTCACTCCTGGATCGATTATAGCTGGGAGTCTGCTGGGATATGTCTCTTAGCTTTTAGCACTTTTGGATCCTGATATTTTTGCAAAATTTCTCAAGCTCTGTTAGACTGAATGGTGAACAACAATTTTCAAGTCTTGATCTTCACAGATTCTTAATGGGCTTTGCCTGGGTCATTCTAACACATGTTGGTTTTGAACCATTCCAGTGTTGCTTTTGCAGTATGCTTAGGGTCATTGTCCCGTTGGAGGGTTGGAAGGTGAACGTCTGCCCCAGTCTTAGGTCTCTTGCAGACTGGAACAGGTTTTCTTCTAGTTCAGTATTTGGTTCATTCCAACTTGCCATGAGATGTTCAGAACTTTATCCCGGAATTGTTTTGATAGCTCCTTGGTATTCATGATGCTGTTTTTTTTCTCTGGGGCCTTCCAGGAACAAGTGTATTTATACTGAGACCATATGACACTTTAATTGCACACTAGTTAACTCCATTCAACTAATTATAATATGACTTCTTTTGGCAACTGGTTACACCAGAACTAATTTAGGGGTATCACAGCAATGGGGTGAATACTTATGAATTCTCTTTTGTATTTTATTTTATTTCTTTATTTTTTGCATACTATATTGATTTTCCCCCTCATTCTAATATTATGGGCTATTTTATGTAGCTTCATGACATATAATCCCAATTAAAAAAACATGGAAAAGATAATGTGGTGGTGGTGGTGGTGGGGGTGACTTGGGAGATGCTTATGCAAGGCACTGTAAGTTGACCCGGTTTTTCCTCAGTAGCAAGACTTAAATATTATATTATTAAAGGATTAAAAGATTTTTATATGTGAAAAATTTCAAGAGATTATAAAGTTTAAGTTATCTTCTCCTGCTTTGGTATTGTGCCAAACTAGTTTGCTTAGAGACTGTACAGAAACACTTGATCACAAATCTTGCTGTAAATACAGCATATATTAAACAGAACCTTAAAGACTAGAGTGCTGCAGTGTGTGTGTGTGTGTGTGTGTGTGTTTTGAGGTGCTCAGTGCAGTGCTAGGCCCATGTGAGTGGAAATGAGTGTGAGATTGTTACCTGCCATGCTGAAATAAGTTATAATAGATGTGCAGTAGGCTTAGGTATTGGCTTTCCAATGAGTTCTGGCACATATTATTAACATAGAATTGTTCCTGGCAAAATGCTTATGGTGTGATATTTATATTGGGTTTGTAGCACTTTTTCATTTTCACTAAGGGTCTTTTAGAAATAATTAAAAAAAAAAAATGATGGAGGCTAAAATTGCATGTAAGGTTGCTCACCAAAGCAACAATTCAAGAGCATGGCTACTAAGGTCTGCTACTTGCATCTGCTGCTTGCCATCTGATTATCTGTTCTCCAGGATTAACTCAGTTGCTTCAACAATGACACAGACATTGGCTCAACATTGGCTTGATAACTTATTAAATTCCAAGATATTTTTATTTGAAAATATTCCTCCAGGATCTTATTGGAAGACCCAATAGACAATTGGACATAGAGTATTCCTGAAGGATCCTGTTGCACATGACTTCATCAGTTAGTAACTTTTTTTTTTTCTTATGCTGATTATTTTGATATGCATCTCTTAATAGTTTATAATTTTCCTGACATCAAACTACTTAACATTTTATGGGCTGTCTGCTGTTTCATTTTTTTTTTTTTCATTTTATTTTCTTGAGAAAATTGGATAGCTATTTTGCAATTATAATAAATAAAATACAGACATACTATGAAAAATTAATAATAAATTTATGATGACGTAAATTAAACTGAAATGATACCATTATGTCATTGTGCTGAAATCTGTATAAATATTTAATTATATATTATATTAAAATACATTTGCTAACCTACAGATGTGCGATTTTTTTTTTTTTTTTTTTTTTGTGAAAGGTGTATGGAAGAGGTGTTTCTGTTGCCAGAATAATTTAGTGAAATCATGGTAAGGAAACCAAAAGTCCCTCAATACAGCAATAAAGAGCCTATTATGGGAAAACAAGTAGAACACCAGGCTAATTTGTATGGTAGAAATACCCTTAAAATACACTTCAAACAGGAAGGAAGCTATTGAAGACATTTCAGACATTTGATCTTGCTGTGACCTTCCTCCTGTTCAGATTAATTCCTACATCTAACCTGTTCATAAGCTGGTTACAATGATAACTCCATATAAACCCTACAAACATTCAACCTCTTGTTATTGAGATATTGTTCTAAAGAAAAGCTCTGACGAATGCACGGATGAACAACCTGAAAACAGAACGCCTTCACCACTTGATGGCAGAGGCATAAAAAGGCTGCACGTTTTCTGATTTCTTCTCTGCCCAGAGCCAACAGGAATTATAATCAGTAAAGTAAGCCTGAAATATGTTGCTACACACTAAAATGTGCTCTTATAATCATTTAAATATGAATATTGGAGATACTAGATTCTTTTTTTATTTTATTTTACCTCCAGTTGAAAGAAACCTACACTATACCGTCAAAAATATGTGGACACCTGATCATTATATCCATATATGGCCCTTCCCTAAACTTTTGCCAGAAAGTTGGAAGCGCACAACTGTATAGGATGTCTTTGTAGGCTGTAGCATCACAGTTTACCTTAACTGGAAGTAAGGGATCCAAATCTGTTCCAGGATGACAAGGTCCCTGTGCACAAAGCGAGCTCCATGTAGACATGGTTTGAGAAGGCTGGAGTGGGAGCACTCAAGTGTCCTGCCCAGAGACCTGACCTCCACCCCACTGAACACCTTTGGGGTGAACTGGAACACCGACAGCGGCGCAGATATCCTGCTCACCCAACATCAGTGCCTGTCTTCACTAATGCTCTTGTGGCTAATTGGGCAAATCTCCACAGACACGATCATAAATCTAGTGGAAAGCCTTTTCAGAAGAGTGGAGGTTATTATAACAGAAAGGGGGAGAATAAATCTGGAAAGGAATGCTGTAACTGTGTTAAAGTAAAATAATTTCACATTTTGTGTTTCATTATACATCATATCACAGTCTGCTCTTAATTACTATGCAAAGAGAAAACAATTTTCCACCAGATTTCTTTCTAAGCACTGACTGGAAACATTGATAATGCTCATAAATTAATGTCATATCAAAACCAATGCTCAATATATTTTTTTAATTTGCTCATTTTGGCTCATTTTACAAACTATTTACAAAAAACTATTGAGAAGAACATGAATAGCTAATCAGTCAAAAAAACTATAAACAGCAAACACTATTATTTCATTTTTTTTCTTAAATACACTACAAACATTTTATCTTTAAAAATGATTAAATAAACAAATTTATGGCTGGAAAACATTGTGCAGTACACATGCCCTTCCAAACAAGACCATCTAGTCTAATATACACTCACCAGCCACTATTAGGAACACCTGTACACCTGCTCATTCATGCAATTACCCAATCAGCCAAAAACACAGTGCATAAAATCATGAAGATACAGGTCGAGAGCTTCAGTTAATGTTCACATCACACATTAGAATGGGGGAGATTGTGATCTCAGGGGCTTATCTCCTGGGATTTTCTCACACTATAGAATTTATACAAAAAGGTGTGAAAAGCAAAAAAAAAAATGCAGTAAGCAGCAGTGCTATGGCCAGAAACACGTTTTTGAGGAGAGAGGTTAGAGGAGAATGCCCAGGCTGGTTTCGAGCTGACAGGAAGGCTACAATAACTCCAATAACCACTTTTGACAACCATGGTGAGCAGAAAAGCATCTCAGAACACACAACCTTGAGGCGGATAGGCTACTACAGCAGAATACCACATCAGTTTCCACTCCTGCCAGCCAAGAACAGGAATCGGAAGCCACAGTTTACACAGACGCACTTCAGCTGGACAGGTAAAGATCGGAAAAAGACCAAGCAACATTTTATATACTCTAGAGACTGCTGAAAATCCCAAACCTCAAACCAACCATGTCACAGTCAAAATCACTGATATTACACTTTATCCCCCTTCTGATGTTTGATATGAACATTAACTGAAGGTCTTGACCTGTAACTGCATGGTTTTATGCACTGCACTGCTGACACATGATGGAATGAACAAGTGTACAGATGTTCCTAATAAACTGGATGGTCAGTGTTTATAAATATCCAATGCCCAGTAAATATTTATTTCAGTGCAAAAATTAGCTTGATACAGGTTTAGAAATGTAGAAAAAAAAAAACAGCAGTTACATTCAGTGCTTCACAAGGCTAATTTTATATTACACTAACACATTCATCCAGAAAGGGCAGCTCAGATATACACCCATCAGCCATAACATTAAAACCACTGACAGGTGAAGTGAATAACATTGATTATCTCATTACAATGGCATCTGTCAAGGAGAGGGATTTATTAGGCAGCAAATGAACAGCCAGTTCTCGAAGTTGATGTGCTGGAAGCAGGAAAAATGGACAAGCGTATAGATCTGAGCCACTTTAACATGGGCCAGATTGGGATGGCTAGATGACTGTGTCAAATCATCTAAAAAACGGCAGGTCTTGTGTGGTATTCCCGGGATGCAGTGGTTAGTACCTACCAAAAGTGGTCCAAGGAAGGACAACCGGTGAACCAGTGACAAGGTCATGGGCGCCCCAGGCGCACTGATGCGTGTGATCATTGTGAAACATACCACCTTCCTAAACATTGCTGCAGACCAAATACACCCCTTCATGGCAACGCTATTCCCTAATGGCAGTGGCAACTTTCAGCAGGATAATGCGCCCTGTCAGAAAAACAAAACATGACAACTCTTTGGCAAAAACATGACAAAGAGTTCAAGGTGTTGACTTGGCCTCCAAATTCCCCAGATCTAAATCCAGTCGAGCATCTGTGGGATGTGCTGGACAAACAAGTCTGATCCAAGGAGGCCCCACCTCACAACTTACAGGACTTAAAGGATCTGCTGCTAACGACTTGGTGCCGGATACCACAGCACACCTTCAGAGGGCTTGTGGAGTCCATGTCTCAACAGGACAGAGCTGTTTTGGCAGCACAAGAGGGACCTACACAATATTATGCAGGTGGTTTTATTGTTATGGCTGATTGGTGTGTGTGTGTGTGTGTGTGTGTATATATATATATTATTTTTTATTACATACACACTGCCCATTTTAATAGGAATACCTGTATACCTGCCCATTAATCAGATATCTAATCAGCCAATCATGTGGCAGCAGCACAATACAAAAAATCATGCAGATACAAGTCAAAAGCTTCAGTTATTGCTCACATCAAACATCTGAATGGTGAAAAAGTGTGATCTCTGTGACTTTAACCATGGCATGGATGTTGGTGCCAGATGGGATGGTTTGAGTATTACAGAAACTGCTGCTCTCCTGGGATTTTCACATACAACAGTCTCTAGAGTTTACACAGGACACAGGAAGTCTACAGTAACTCAAATAAGCACTCTTTACAACTGTGGTGAGCAGAAAAGCATCTCAGAACACATCAAACCTGTTGGTGGAGGGGCTACAACAGCAGAAGACCTCATCAGGTTCCACTCCTGTCAGGATTATGAGGAATATGAGGCTATCATATGAGTTACTTTATCCTTCTTGGCAGCTCAAACCAATCTGGCCATTTTCCTCTGATCTCTCTTATCAACAAGGCGTTTCCACCCACAGAACTGTCGCTCAATCATTGTGTTTTGTTTTTCCACACCATTCTGTGTAAACACTAGAGGCTATTGTGTTGTGAAATTCCCAGGAGGTCAGCAGTTTCTGAAATACTCAAACCAGCCCATTTGGCACCAACAACCATGCCACAGTTAAAGCCAAAGATCACACTTTTTCCCCATTCTGATGTGTGATGTGAACATTAACTGATGCTCTTGACCTGCATCTGCATGATTTTATGCATTGTGCTGCTGCCACATGATTGGCGAATTGGATAACTGCATAAATGAGCAGGTGTCAGGTGTTCCTATTAAAGTGGATGGTGAGTGTAGACACGTATAGTCACAGTCAGTAGTATCAAAACACACTTTTTTAAATTTATTTTTATATAACTGCAGTTATATCGAAAATGTTGTATACATTATAATGTTTAATATTGTTTTCTTAAAACACATATGTTAAACACACCATCAGACTCCAGGTTGAAAATATATGAATTCATATTCGTATCAAGTTATTTAGATGAGCACACATTACGCTTCCCTAGTGGCCAGCCTGGGATAGAAATTTTTACTAAATATTTAAAGATATTAATGCATTTTTGGTTATCAAAAATTAACAGAACAAGTTACAGGAGCAATCACTTAATTTCATGAGTGCAACAAAGTGCTTACAAGTGTGGAGAAGGCTCAGTGAGGATAGTATTACTCATCCTCCTCTTCTTCTTCCTCCTCTGGGGAATAGTCAGTAGCAGACTCGCTGTGGTCATACTCTTCCTCTTCTTCGCTCATCTCTTCCTCTTGCCCTTCGTCTTCATCACTGCTATCATTTTCGTTTTCATTTTCATCGCTGTCCTCCTCCTCATCCTCCTCCTCCTCTTCCTCTTCCACTCCCTCATCTCCTTCATCTACCGCATCACCTGTACCTAAAAGAGAAACACGCATCTTTTCTGACATTTAAAAAAGAACTGGTCAAGAGTACAGGAGGCAGAAATGAGGTGCCTCTGCAGGGTGAGGAGCTCGACAGTATGGGAGAGCCTCGGAGTAGGGCCACGGCTCCTCCGAATTGAGAGCAGCCGCCTTGGTCTGCTCCTGCTAGAGCCGTATCAGACACGTCCCACTGGACTGAGTAAACCAGGGCAGATCCAGCGCCCACTGCAAAGATTATATCTTATGGCTGGCATGGGAAAATGTAAGGATCCGCTAGGAGGACCTAGGGTCTGTAGCTGGAAATACCGAAGTCTGGACTGACTTCTCTCCTATCCAAGTAGTACCATTTGGTTTCAAAGTTCCACAACATTAAGTTTAACTATAAATGGATAAAAAGTGTTAGTCATTAAAAAAAATGAAAGATGTAATCATTGGCAAATTGGCCAATAGCTGTGGTAAAGAAGAACAGAACACTTCAGTATGTGATGTTATAGGGAAATAGTCTCTTGGGGTGGTTCATTTACTCTGCTTCACATCAGTCCACATCATTCCACCCCTTCATTGTTTAATTTCCTATAACAGCACACCCTGTCATGTTTTATACCTTACATAACTTTCGTTCAGCATGTTAACTGAGTGTTCAGTTTCATCACTGGTGTTATAAGTCTTAAAACCAAACCGTGTCAATCTCAGAGAAAATATCTACTGGCATCACTGATGCACTCAAGCCTTTTTTTTTTTTTTAAAACAACTGAGCCAATAGTTGGATCATTCTCTGCTTTTTATAATGTACTCTTTACATAGCTACTATTACTAACTTCAACTTACAGACAGTGTTAATGAATGCGGTGATGTGTTCCCGCAGATCAGCCATAAAATCCTCCAGTTTTCCTTCCATACGTTCCTCAATGACCTCCGTATCCACTGTCGCAGCGTGTGGCTGAAACAGTGGCCTTTTCAGAAGCCTGCGGTAACTGAGAAACACAGACAGTAACTCACATCTCCAAATTCACACTGGTGCCTTTAAATGTTACTGTATCACTCAAACTGGCCTCTTACCTTCTGGCACATGACATATATTCCTTTAAAAAAAAAAAAAAAAAAAAAAACACAGAACACCTTAATAAGCACAGTATCTACTGGGATATTAAAGGCTATTTTCAGATTACAAGCCCTGCTCAGTTCAGTCTTTTCACTAATGACATTAATGGTTCAAAACGGTCAAAATGGTTCTGCACCCTCAACAAATGCTCACACTTTCTAAATCAATAACATCCAGATATATTATAAACAAGGGTGAAACATCAAAAATGACATAACATAAAAATTCAATGCAAATCTCATTAGCTGTTCATGACCAGAGCAAGCCTGATGCATCCCATAGATTTGAGATCATTGTTGTGATTATTTCCCTCTAACAGCTTGCCCTGTCTTATTCCATAAACCAAAATTGATGACCTTAATGAGCTTACTGACCTTAATGAACTGGAATGGGTCATTCTCCTGTAGCAGCTGCTCGATGCCTGCGTGCACAACTCCTAGGCGACTACGGTCCTCTTCTGTTCGCACTAATTCCTGCTGGATGCTGAGGCTGTTCTCCCCCTCGTAGGCACGCACACACTCACTCAGCGACGACAGGAATCCATCCAGCCTGGTCATCAGAGCCCCTCGTAGGGTGTCCACCTGCTTGTCCACTTCCTCCAGGAAGGCCTAGAACAACACAGGCAAGCGTGTGTGTAAAAGACATATTTTGAGAGGGACAGAAGGAATCGAGTATGATGCATTACCTTGTTTTGCTGTTCCACCTCTCTTTGCTCCTGCACAGTTTTCTCTACTCTTCTGATCTTCCTGTCCACCTTCTGCAGTTGTGTTTCCAGAGATGCCTACAGTGAGACATATTAATGAGACCAAGGCAGTGTGCTTCCAAAATGGCTATGAAAAAAAAAAAAAGGAAAAAAAGTGCCTCACATTTTGTAGTATAGTGCAAGCTGAGCTGGAACTAAGTGGGTATACATGCACAAATAATCCATTATGTTCACTTTTAACAGCTCAGAATGTTTTTCTAGTTTTCCAGATTTGTTTTCTAAGCAACTTCGTCTACACACATGACGTTTCAGTATTTGGTACCAAGAATTGCAAACATGTCATTTAAATCACAAAATTCACTAGAGAAACACGGAGCGAGAGTGAAACACAGATCCCCAGTTCATATTCTCTACTGCTCAGTGGTCCAATCAATGGACAAAGCACACAGAGTAAAAACACTGCTCTGCGTTTCTCCTGTGTTCTCCTGTGCTCTTTACTGAGACAGCAGGTGATCTGTATTGTTAGTGATTTTAACAATTCTGTAGTCATTATTGTAACATGAGTTAAGCTGACTAAATAAGACCTACAAGAGACCTGAGCCATACAGAAGCGTCATGCTTCTGTCACTTTCTACATTCCACTTGCATCCGCTATACAAGTCCCTGTACATTAATATAAACCTTTGATTAGAATTAAAGGCTGCCCTGCTGTCAGAGCTGCTGTTATAGTAAATTAAGGAAAATCTTCTGACCAATCAGAATCAAGAATTCAACATTGTTGTGGAAATTTGAACAAATGTACAAATTTTAAATTACAATTTATGAAGTACTCACAAAATTTTTGATATTCACTGCAGTGTGATTGTAATCTTGATGAATATTCATTTAATTGTGCAGCCCTACACGTGCTGAAACAGAATGTGTGCGAACAAATTCTTCCAAACACACCTGTGTTTATCTCTATAAACATCCTGTTTAGCAATAAAGATATGTTCTTCAAGTGCAGTTTAATAAGTGCACTCTTGCCTGATAATGATATAACATTTACATTTATGTATGTAAAATAAAACTAAAAAGACATTTTAAACACAGGTTCTTCCCAACAATCTATGTGCATGTTTCAGATAAATCACCTAAAACTTTACTAATACCCACAGCACTTAGAAAACAGCATTTTTGCATGCCCCAGCCCACTATAAATACATTTACCTTAAAATATAATCATTAAAATACATTAAAAATCTCATAATTATTGCACTAACATGTGACTTCATGTAACACATCATGCTGGAAACGCCCTTTTCCATGAGTCATCCACAGGTTATAAAAAATTTACAATTTAGCATCCCAACCCGGTTGAACACATTCACGCCTATGACACATACAACAAAAAGTTGAACATTCAAATTTCCTGAAGATCATGGGAAGAAGAAAATCAGGTTCTCTCAATCTTGTTTATTTCCAGTGATATTGTGATACTGACTGGCGAGGTCATTTTGAAAATTCAGCCTGGTTACCCACATTATATTGAAAATAAATTATTAATTAAAAAATTCTCTCAAGTAAATCATTAGAATGTCTTTAAAGTCTTCATTCCATTAGCACATATATTTGCAAATACTACGCTGAAAACCTCATCCCTGTTACTCATTTAAGAGTATTTTTCACTGCCATTTTCAGAGAAAGAAAGAAATCTTGCAATAATATGATGTTGGCTGAGATGGATTAACACGTGGCTCCTTTTTGAATGGTTAAAAGCATGTTTTCTTAGATTCAATACTGGAAATTATAAAAAGCTAATCATTTAGCTAAAGAGTTACAAGGTCAAAATGACCGTGTAATCGTGGAATCACGCATGGACACTCCACATCTTATTATTAAAGACCACATTCAGACATTAATGCCAGTGTAGAACATGTCAATATGTCAGTCAGTATGTCATGTTAGTACTGTGCATCTTACCCGCAGATCCTTCATGGTATTCTTGAGCGTTTTGATAGCATGCTTGCTGTGCCCTCCCTCAATGGTGCAGGCATTGCAGAGGAACTTGCGCTCGTCCATACAGTAATATCGAAACATCTCGTCATGCTCGATGCACTTTCTCTTCCTCATGTCGCTCAGTGGCTCCACCAGTGGATGCTCGCGGAAGGCAGGGAGCTCGAGGTGGTGCTGAACATGCTCTGGACACATGGACACCTCGCACTTCAGGCACGTCTTCACCGCTGTGGATCTCTTGGCTGAATCGCCAGTGACGTCCGGACTACAATAATCACAGCGCACCTCACTGGTCCTGTATGAGGGTCCTGGTCGGCTGTGGCCGGACCTCTGGGCACGGCTGCGGCGCCGTAAGCCATCAGCGATGTTGGCGAGCTTGAAGTTCTTCTGCCATTGCGTGGAGCAGCGATGGCTCTCTCGGCATTCGGGGCAGCGCAGACGGCCGCGCTCTGAGCGGCTCTTCAGCCTCCGCAGACACTGCAGGCAGAAGTTGTGGCCGCATGGCAACAGGTGGGGCTCTCGGTAAAGATCTAGGCACACGGGGCACGTCAGCTCTTCCTCCAGCACGCTGGTGTCGTCCAAAGCTGTGGCCATGACGATGCTTCTTTAAGTGCAAGCAAATGAAAACTTTGATAATCCTCCAAAATACTTCTTTGATAACACAAAGAAGTCTCTTTTCTTTTGAGTAAAGAGATAAAAGGTTAAAAGTAAAACAATTTAACCCTAGAGTTTATAAAAACTTAAATAATTTCGGAGAAGACACGAGGCTGGCTCACTTTGTTTCTTAAAACAGAAGTCTAAAATGAAAGCAAGACCAAGGTCACCAGGTCTGCATGACAAAATCCACCCAATGACCAAGCAAAATTTTCCCCTAATTTAATACCTCACTATACCAAATGCGTTCTTCTATTTACACTGTAACACCCTACAGTTTGACAAAATGCTAGTAAAAAACACACTGGACGTAAAATGCTATTATTTATACGGTCTTAAATAATAGACAATGAATATATTTCATGTGCATTTCCTTATAGTTATAATTGCTTATTTCATCTTGCTATTTTGTATTTTTTTTTCAATAAAATATTCCTCTTACCTTTTTGACATGGAGAAGATCAGTATATTAATCTAATCTACGTATATTGATCTATGTCCATCTCCAAGAAAACAAAAACAAACAAACAAACTCGTCACAGGAAATCAACTTATCGGATGAGCAAACCCGCGGACCTGATGGCACTCAGACACATATCTATAATGACACTGACGGTCACGTGATTCCTCTTGCGCCTGCCTGCATCCAGATCAGCGGCTGCGCACTATTTTGACGTCCTGTTCAGTGCAGGTGCACAGAGGTTTGGGACGCGGTCGCTGTCTCTCAGTGCACAGAGAATATGACGAGCAAAAATACGTCAGAACTCGCGCGCACAGCTTTAAAAAAAAAAAAAAAAAAAAAAAAATTGCGCGAGACGCAAGTATTTTGCCGACAATTAGCATATATGCTAACGTCAAGTATTTTGAGAATTTAAACCAAAAGGGTGTCACCAATTCCCAACAACAAACGTTAACTAGAATATGAACATATCCAAAAATGTTTAAATAACGTCGTTTGTGTTTGAAAACGTCGCCGCTGTTTGTGTTTATTTAAAAAGAACTTGATGAATTAATCACAGCTGACCCTGTGACGAGGATTAACACGCCTCCAGTGGCACCTGCAGCGGCCTCGAAAATATCAACAAAACAAGTATAAACCAGATTAAATATTCATGTCTGCGTGTCATACACAATAACGAAGCCGGTATCAGATGAGCCCCTTACCTCACGCTTCCCAAAGCTTCCCCTCTGAACTCTCACATTCCCTTACTAGTGTTTAGTTTTAGTTTTAGGTGTAGGTGTAGGAGAGATGTGCGTCTCCGTGGTGTTATAACTAAAATCTGGTTCATAATAAATAGCACATAATAGTGGTCCTAAGTCTGAAATAAACGCAGGTGCCGAATTGTAATACCTGTTTCTCAGTAGAGTAGATATGCTTCGTTCGCCAAGGAGTCGGCTCTTTGAGTCGGCTCTTTTTATTTGATCAATGAACGCTGACAGTCGACTCGCGCGAACGACTCGGTTCTTTTAGACGACCGTTGAGATTCGACCGACATCCTGTATATGAGCCGTGTTTTAGATAATGCCGTTCCTCTTGCAGTGTACAGTATTTTAATCAAAATAGCTCCATGGAAATCCGTTTTAAACGTCTGAGCTTGTTGGTGAGCGGTGAGGCGTGTGGCTGGGTGTTTCAGGTAGCTTGAGGAGGAGGAGGAGGAGGTTCTTCTTCGTCTTGTTTTATGGCAGTTAGCACACCAGGTTACTGTGCACTTCCTCAGCTGCTGTGACTGGAGCGTTGAGGCTGAATAGTGACTGATGGGAAGGGCTTAAAAACATTATATATATATAAATCCTGCTAATCAGTTTTGGTGTTTTTAGGTAATTAACAATGTACTAAAGGATGGTTCGCCTGCAACCGGAGTAAAGTTGGCTCAGCCTTTGATAGTCATGAGGACATTTCAAAATAAAAGCCATGTACGTCGACGCCACATTGTATGACTCAATAAAACAGTTTCAGGCCTTCCGTTCCATTGTCCTTATATCGCTTTATCTATCTATCTATCTATCTATCTATCTATCTATCTATCTATCTATATATATATATATATGTATATAGATAGATAAATTTTTTTTTTTTTTTTAAATAGTAGCACTTTTATAAGGAAATGAGCTGTAGGTTTTACTGAGCATCTTGCAGAACCAGCCACAGTTCTTCTGGAGGCTTTGACTGTCACACTTGCTTCTTATTTTTTGCAGCAAAACCCTATAAATAAAACATATTCACTATGTTTTTTTTTGTTTGTTTGTTTTTGTCTGAAAAATGGTCTCTTATGTAATATGCTGCTTTCTTTACTGACATACAAACATTTTTCTGTAACATTTCATTTTTGCTGGAAAACTAATGTCTGGAAATCTAAAATGTTTTTGTACTGACTCAATAATGTCAATCATAAAATAAAAATCTAAAAATAAAAAGAATGTGATCTCATTTTGACCGTGGCATGATTGTTGCTGCCAGACAGGCTGGTTTGAGTATTTAACTGCTTAAGTAGAGAACTGCTGATCTCCTAGGGTTCCACTTCTGTGAGCCAAGAGCAGAAAGCTGAGGCTGCAGTGGGCACATGCTCACCAAAACTGGACAGTCGAAGACTGGAAAAATGTAGCCTGGTCTGATGAATCTCGATTTCTGCTGAGACACACAGATGGTAGGGTCAGAGTTTGGTGTCAACAGCATGAATCCATGGACCCAACCTGCCTTGTGTCAGCAGTCCAGACTGGTGGAGGTGGTGTAATGGTGTGTTTGGTAATGGTGTGGTGTAATAATTTTGAATGTTTTCTTGGCACACTTTGGACCCATTAATACCAATCAATCACCGCTTGAATGCCACAGCCTATCTGAGTGTTGTTGCTGACCATGTGCATCCCTTCGTGGCTACAAGTTATCCATCTTCTAATGGCTACTTCCAGCATGATAATGCACCATGTCACAAAGCAAAAGTCAACTTAAACTGGTTTCATAAACATGACAATGAGGTCAGCGTTCTTCAGTGGCCTTCCCAGTCACCGGATCTGAATCCAATAGAACATCTTTGGGACGGGGTAGAACGGTAGATTCGGAGCATGAAAGTGCACCTGAAAAACCTGCAGGAATTGAGATGCAGTCGTGTCGACATGGACCAGAATCTCAAAGGAATGTTTCCAACATCTTGTGGAATCCATGCCACAATGAATTGAGCAAAGGGAGGCCCTATCCAGTATTAGTATAGTGTTCTTAATAAAGTGCATGGTGAGAGAGAGTGTGTGTGTGTGTGTGTGTGTGTGTGTGTGTGTGTGTGTGTGTGTGTATGTAACAGGAAGAACTCTACAAGAAGTGCATGCAAATCTAAGTTAATTTCAGTTCACTTTTGAGTTGCATTTTTACTCAGTGCACTACATGCATGCCAATAAGCAGTTTGTAATTGTAATTTTGCGATTGTATGCTAACCTTTTTTTTCTTAATCATAGAAATAACATTCATAAATCAAATAACATTTTGCCACCTTATCTTCTAGGTGGTGCTAGATAGAGAATGTTGAGTAAACAAGGAGCCATATGAAACATGGAACATGGAACATAAATGATCCAAGCCAATTAAAAGCAAAACTCACAAACATTTGAATATGGCTCCTCTGATGAGTTACATTATTATGATAGAGGGAAAATAGGACCCAGGAACAGAGTTAAATAAATGTAATTTAATTTTTAAAAAGATTGATATATTTAAGGTAAAAGGGAAAAGAGTGACTTCTTTCCTGGCATAATGAACTTGGTAACATACAAATTTAATTAATAAGATAAAATAAATCAAATCTAAACTACATAGTAGCCTAAAAACGTAATTCTTTTCTTATCTGATCCTCAAAAAGACAGTTTATCTTCTCTAAATTTCTTAGCTAATGTTCTGACATCTGTTCAATCAGATTTGGGATTGAGCCGTTTTTCTAGAGTAGTTGAGTGGGATTGGTTTTTTATATATATTTACTATGATGTAACATATTAACTAAGGTGTCTTTCTCATTTTATGATGACAAGAACCACACCTGCTGTATCAAACACAGATACTTTTTTTTTAAATAGCCTTTTGAATGTAAATTATCAAAATGAACACTGCCATCATTTTAGTTTCAATTCAGTTGCAAATTTTATTAGTGTAGCGCTTTTAACAATAGACATTGTCACAAAGCAGCATTACAGAAATCTATAAATTCTAGATATAAATTTTAAATTTATAAATTTATCCCTAATGAGCAAGCCAGAGGTGACGGTGGCAAGGAAAAACTCCCTAACACAACATGAGGAAGAATCCTTTAGATCCCATAATCCCATAAAAAAATTCCCTTCTATAACTGTGTACTATAGAGGCAAAAAGTGATTTTTTTTATTTATAACAATGCATCATTACAATAGTATATTTAATAGCATGCACTGTTTCAAAGAATATAGTAATTTATCTAAACTCTCAATGGAATCTGAAAACAAAAAAAAAAAAAAATCCTATCATTCACATAAGACCCTCCACCGACTCTTTAACATGCTAATAGTACATACTTATCTATTGAAATAAGAATAAGATTCGCATATTTCAGATGACAGAGCAAAAGAACAACAATAACAAAAATAAAAAATATATATATACACAGTACATCGCTACCGTCTGAGCAGTAAACCTGATTATTATCTCATTATCTAGAGGTAGTTTTGCTGGACTGCCATGCTGGTTAGCTTAGAATAGTGATGTCTGGTTGCAAAATGGCTGACTCCCCAAATGGGTGTACCCAAGTTATTGATGCCAAACCATTTATGATTAATTGCGTAGACACAAGGATTGTGTTAGCTAAAGTCATGTCATTTCATGTAGGTGTCACTGCTTTTAGTATTAGCGTATACATATAAATGAAGAAATTATATTCGTGTAATGAATGTGCAGGAAATGGATGACAAAGTGTGCAGTTAAATACTGAATGAAGGATTCAGAGTTGACTTATGCGTGTGCAAAAAATGGAGGCGTCTCAGTTACCAATGAATCTGACCTTGAATGATCCAGACAGTGTGATGTAAGCATTATGCATCACACTGAAATGTACTGTAAGGTTTATCCTGTAAGTACACTCAAATATGACATTATTAATTAATTAATAGCATTGTCCTTTTAAAGTCTGCACAAAAGTGCTTTTTTTTCCCCACACAGAGGACACTGAAGGAGACAGCATCATAATTGGAGACATTGCTCTCATGGGGCAAAAATTTTATCTTGGACACCTTTATTCAAGAAAATTCTGGCTATCTTGGAGCTACGCACAAGTATTTTGTATAATCTGAATGGCGCACCCAGAAAGTCGACTTAAGCTTAACCCGCGTCTGAATACGAGGAACGTTCCCTGAGTAAATATTTACATAACGTTTGCACTTGTCAACTCGTAATATGTTCCAGACTGTATTTATACTAAACCATAAACTATTTTATCGTATTTGCCTTTTCTAGCAGTAAGATACGGAAGGTTAGTCAAATTCTATATCCCATCAGAGATATATTTAAATAAAAGCAGTGTCTCAGATCATGTGTAGTTGACACTGTAGTCCAGCAAAAGCTGACCCATTATGAAGAACATTACTAAAACCAATATATTATGTAAAATTGATTAAATTGACCCTACACCAGTGATGATATATTTGTAGAAAGTTTAGAATCCTGTTTTTACTTTCATACTTAATGGAGATTAATCTTACATAAAGGTAGTATTCATCCAATCTCTGTGTATTCATTGAACCCTACTGTTTAACTGGAGCTCACACTCATATCTAATGTATTTATCTTCAGCTTTATTGCTCATATCTGATGTTGTAAGCCACAGGTCCCTTGATGTTAAAGGCAAGGTAGAAAGAAACCTTTCCTTGACCACGCACACTGGCTGGATGATTGGGAGAAACCTCAATCTTCTCAGATCCTTCTACAGCAAAAACCTTATAATTTCTCACCTCTCCTCTCACACGTCGTAGTTTCGGAATTTCAGCTCTTTCACGTCCTTTGGTAAGAATGTCAGTTGAAGTTTCCTCTAGGCATGATATATGGATAAATCTCCGTAGTCCGTGGTCTTCAGTGAGGAAGAAGAGAGGAACCAGGTAACGAGAGCGTAGGTAATTTTTGTATGTTCTTTCAAAGGAATGATGCATGTATCTAACACATTCAGATACGTCCAGACTGTTGTGTCTGCCCTGTTGTTCATCAGGCCAAAAAAGCAGAAGGACCAACAGGTAGAACTCTGGACTTCTTCTATCTTTCTGTTCTGTCCAGAGATTGTGTAGCATTTCCTGAAGTTCTCCCAGTGGTCTGAGCGCTGTGGATGTGCCATTCCTTTGACTTAACATGACATTTGCAGCAATGTAGTTTTGTATAATATTGGCATCACTCTGTGAATGCAAGTAAATTTCTTTCCATTGTTCAGTGATCAGTTCCAGTTCAGTGTCTTGGTCTTGTGTGTGCAGTAATCCTGCAAATGTGCTGGCCTTTCTTTCCTTGAGGATCTGAAATGCTGATTTGTTCTGTTTGGATTGTGTTACAAATTTCTTGTAGCATGCATCAACTTCTGGCCTAAAGTATTTGGGTTCATCTTTGTGGCTGCTTGGCTTTGAGTAAAGGAGATACCATTCAAAAAATTCAAACTTTTCTTCAACTTCATCTCTTAGACTTGTAATGAGACTCTTATACTTCTCACATTTACCACTTCCGTAAGAGCTGAGAAAACGGTGTGGGGATATTTCCTTTGTAAGTACCTTGGCCCATTCATCGTGAAAGCCTGTGAGACGGTCAAAAATTATTTTTGCCACTTGCATGTAGCCGAAGATACCCCGGTTGTTGAAGATGGTAGATGTGTTTATCAGGACATCCTCTTTCAACTCTGGTGCCTCCTCTGCCACAGCAACTTCTTCTTCAGCTTTAAAAGCCTCAGTTGCTTTTTTTCCATGATGCAAGATTCTTCTAGCATATGCTTCAGGGTTTTTCAAGGGTTCTTCATTACAGGCAAGATTTTTTAGGCAGTTTTTATGCACTTGTCCAAGGGTGTCTCTGATAAAAGAGTTTCTTTCATCCCTCATAATCGCCATTTCAGCCCAATATTTAGCTTTTTCATAATCTTTCCTCTCAATGTAATAGAAACGGGCAAGAGCTTGTGGATAAAATGGATCTGCTGTAAATTTTTTCAAGGCCATTTTCAATACTGCAACACAGAAGGATGTTTTTTCTTCTCGTTTTATATCTAGGATCAGTTTGGAGAATTGATCTAGGCTCACTCTGGAGAATTTCTCCTGTTCTTGCAGCCTAGATTCTCGCTTTGTGAGTAATTTTTTAATAGTTTTCACCAAACATGGCGGCATGTCATCTCCGCACAGTTCTGTCAGTAGCTTCAATGTAGTGTCACTTCTGGTTACACCAGCTTCAGCTAACAATCTTAGACATTCATGAGCAATCATGGGATGTACCATTCGTACACGTGTGTTCTCACTTCTGTCCTCTTCTTCTTTCATTGAGAATATGACCAGAAAGTCTGTGAAGGGCTGCATATATTGCTCCAAAGATAAATTGACAAGCTTATTAACTTGCCTCTCAATGAACGTCTGACAAAGATCATGGGGGAGATCAGAGCTGGGGACATATGAATTAATCAGTGCCAAAAATGCCAGAAGTTGTTCTTTGCGGGACCTCCTTTTTTTCTTTAATGGCAGAAGAATTCTGCAGACCTCTGTAACATAAGATGGATCGTAATTTCTCAGCATAATGTTAAAGGCATAAAGTTGGGTATGTCTGTTTCCATGTATTTGAATGATGTCAGACTGTTTTCTCTTAAAATTGTCTTGCTCTTTCTCTGAAAGGCTTGAGGACAGTATTACATTTTCTGTTCTGTCAGTCAAGTCTGTCTGGCGGAGACAGTTTAAAATGATGACCACAGGGATTGTAGTAGTGATATTGTTCATCTTAATTTCATCACATAGGTTTTCTTCAAGGTTTTCTCGAAATGAAGGATCGTCACTTGTGTACTTATTGTCTAGAAGAAGGAGAACAGTATTTTGGTTTTCTGAACCACCTGCTCTAAATAACCGCAGCACTTGCTGTGCAATTGCCTTTCTGTCTGTTGTGGAATCTATTACTTTGGCACACCTGAGCTCTTTTCTCAGGTCCCATAGTACCTGCATGGCCAGGGTGGACCCTCCACTGCCTGGTTCATGGAACAAGTTAATATGAGCAATGCTCGATCTTTTAGTTTTAGTTTCACTGATCTTTCTTTGTAG
This sequence comes from Pangasianodon hypophthalmus, assembly GCF_027358585.1. Classification (NCBI taxonomy): domain Eukaryota; kingdom Metazoa; phylum Chordata; class Actinopteri; order Siluriformes; family Pangasiidae; genus Pangasianodon; species Pangasianodon hypophthalmus. The sequence continues at coordinate 7,523,396 of NC_069737.1, read as the reverse complement.
TACCTGATACAGATCCCGCTTGACAAAGGGGGAGTTCTCTTGTTCAGCCCAGTAGAAGTTCAGCCATTGGGGTGGGGCACCTTTGTAAAACTCGAATTCCATCTGCATGGCATTTGTAGGATTGATCATTTCACCCTCATATTTATTGGCCCACACAACATCAAGGGATGACAGATGGTCTCGGTCTTGAGTCTTCAGTGGAATTTGCCCACCACGTTGAGAAGGAACAGTATAATTTGCCATCAGGCCAGAGTTCTGAGGTTAACCCTTGATTGATTTTGATTCTGTGTCTTCCAAAGTGCCTTGCTGGAGGAAAAAAAATTAAAAGTAATCATCAGTTTGTTGTAAACTCAATATTGATTTTTTTTTTTTTTAAATAAATGTTTGGCAGTTTGGTAACACTTCACAATATGGGTCCTTAGTAAACTAGTAACTATTCAAGAGCAACACATGTAAGAATGTATTAGGACACAGGATTGAGGTTGTGGAATACTGTGGTTGGAAGGCAGTAACCACCAGTAAGCCCCATGATTTTTAAAACAGATATGCAAAAAACACACTTTACTATCATTTAACGAAAGGTTTTATGCATCATGCACTCAAAGAAGACCCCCTTGCGGTGTGAAAAGAATAGAAACTGAAATTTACATAACCAAATTAGGTAACTAACATAAGTGACATCAGAAGATCATGAAGAAGCAGTGATCATGAAGCCCCATATACCTGGGGTGGAAAAACACAAAAAGAAGAAAGTAGAAGAGGAGAAATGGCCGCATAATACTGATAAGAAATTAATGCTAATATATTGGATTTTTTCATTTTTAAATGGAAAAAGGTTAGTGGCTAAGTAGCTAGCTAGTATATGGAGTAAAAATCAAGGCTAGGGTTAGACACACTAAGTTGCTAGCTAGTTACACACACACACACACACACACAGCGATTGGTGCAAACACTTCATTGCACCAATTGTATGGCGCATTTGGTATAACATAATCTTACATTAATTAATTAATATTTTTGCTGTTTCAAAAATATAACACATTGAGCCACAACCACCATATCACATTATAAGGAATTTTAATTTTGTGTATTGTTACACCCCTAATAATTATTCATTCATACTACCACAGGCTCACAACAAGGCACCTCACAGTGTACATCTAATTAGGCTGTCGTGGTTACGCCGAAAACAGCACATCACTACGATTCCCATCAGCCACTGCACCTCACCGGATCACGTCTCAGCACAAGTATTTAAGTCACATCTTGCACCAAACTCAATGTCTAGCTTTTGTCTTTTGTTGTTGTTTGTTGTCATGTTGTACATGTTGTCATGTTGTTTATGTTTTCTGTATCATTTGTGTTTTTATTAAAATATAAATCTGCACTTGCATCTGCCTCTGCTATTAATTCCTGACATACGCTTGCAGTTTAGAAAGACTTTAACACATAAAAATGTCATGTTAGAAGATTCATGCTAATCACTCATAGCAGGGCAGCACTAAAAATGTGCTGATTACCATCTAGGATCTTGAACCATCTAGAACCTTGAAGCCTGTAGTCTGATGTACAGTCATGGGATAAAGAAAGTACACCCTCCTTCAATTCTATGTTTTTATTTATCACAGCCTAAATAACAATTGTGTAGTACTCACCAACTTCTATAACAAACTCAGATGACTACAAAAAACAGATTTCAATATGTAGTCATTTTTTCCCAAAAAAGTAAACCGACATTCAGAAACCAGATGGGGAAAAAAAACAAGTACACTCTTCCTACTTTCATAATCATTAAGAGAGTAATTAGCTGCCAGGTGTTACTAATGAAATGCACAAGAAGACAAATGTGAGGCCATCTGTCCAGCAGTTTAATCTAGGCCAAAATTGGGTCATGCAACAGGACTATGATCTCAAGCACGCCAGCAAATCTACATCTGAATGGCTAAAGCAGAAGATAATCAAGGTGTTGGAATGGCCAAGTCAAAGTCCAGACCTCAACCCCATTGAGATGCTGTGGTGGGATCATAAGAAACCTGTGCATAAACGAGTGCCCTCAAACATCAATGTCCTGAAGCAGTGTTGCAAAGAGGAGTGGGCCAAAATTTCTCCAAAACAATGTGAGAGACTGATAAACTCCTACAGAAAACATTTACTTCAAGTTATTGTTAAAGGTTAAAGAATTGAAGGAGGGTGTACTTTCTTTTTCCAATGACTGCATGTGTATTAATTAGACAAAAAAGTATTTGGACACTTAAAATTATTCTGTCACAGTTAATCCATAGTTGATCTGATGGGGTATCTGTATGAATTTGAAGGTAATTAACTACATACATCCACTATAATTTAACTTGTGACCAGTTGGTAAAAAGTAATTGCAAAAATGTCTAAGAAGAGGGATGTAAATTTTGAGAAAAGTTAAGCTGTTTGCACAAAGAAGGCCACTCTATTCACCAGATCTATACAACCTGTAAAAAGGTTTAAAGATGGAGGACTTGTAACTAAAAACAGACAATGTAGAGGCAGCCCCAGAAAGACCACCAGCAGACTGGGTAAGCATAATTATGAATAAAATCAAGAAAGACAGCCGAGAAACATCAGAAAGGATTGCGATAGACATCAGTAAGAATTACCAGATACAACTAGAGCACAAACTATTCAAAACAGGATCAACAAGCATGGGAACAGAGCAATGGCGACTGGTGGTTATTAAAATGGGGAGGCACAATTGTCAGTTATGGACAATATTTTCACATATTATATATGCACATTTAACATGAACAATAGGTTTATATCATCACCCACCTTTTAACACATTATCATTTCTACAGTAACAGCTCATTTACAGGGATTTGTATGCCGGATGCTGTCCATAATCTAAGACTAATAATAAAAAAAAAATAATAATAAAAATAATACTAAAAAAAACAGTCAATCAATTTTACTGAACCAAGACAGCTAAAATGACCCTTTTTTGCTCCCTGACTTTTGAATTAAAATCTTTGGCATTGGTTTGCCATTTTGTTTAATTCTCAGTCTTTCCATATGTATGAGCATCAAAAGACTTTTCTAAAATCTGGTCAACATTAGCCGTTCCTGCCATTTTGTGCCAAAAAAGCAGATTAGCTGCTAAATCACACCACCACCGCAGCTCCAATTAATTAACTGATTGGCAGTTGGTTACAAGGTTCCACCTTTTTAAGAGGTCTCCCAGTCATCATATGGAGAAGTCGTGCATCCAGAGCTGAGACAAACAAAGAGCGCACTGTTCAGTAAATGTTGAGGTGTTTTTCTGTGCAAAACACACACTCCATTCACTCCGTTTGGGTGGGGTGTCCACTGAGTGTTAATCTTTCGTCCCACTGAAACACCATGTACATGAATTTTTAATAAACAGTCAGACACACATGGGCTTCAGTGAGTGTCTGTTAGTTCTCTGTCTGGGCTTTCAAAAGAAGCCCTGCTAGTACTGTACCAAAGGTGCCGTTACCTTTGGTAAACATTTCACTGTGGCATTTTAATGAAATTTTTGGGGAAGCCAGGCTTCCTGTGTAGCCATAAAACACTCACCTGTCATACAGAGGGAGAATAATGTGGGGGAAACCATTCATCAGCCTCAAGATTAAGCAAGCAAGGGCGAAATTTGCAAAAGAACATGAACAGAAGTACAGAAGCTTCTAGAGAAGTGTCTTATTTTCAGATGTATCCAGATTTAACTCCGATAGATCTGAGGGTAGACTGTTTCTGTGGAGAAAGCCAGGAGAAGAACTCCAACTAAATTGCAAGAGTACTATAAATCACAGACGTGGCTGGGGCTGGTTTTCCTACTGTGGTATTGGTAAGCTTGTGTTTATTGATGGGATCAAGAAATGTACAGAGGCATTCTGGATGCAAACCTTCAGAAATCAGTGAAGAAATTATTTGAGTGATGGAAGTGGATTTGTCGGTAGGATAAAGTTTTTGTTGGTTTTGTTGGTTAAAACTCGAAATTTCTACCCAACTATTACAGAAAAGAAAAAAAATGTGCTCCTGGTATCTTTTTTTGAAAAAAATGCCACTTGGTGTGACATGTTGTTTTCTAATGCATTGAAATACATACATCTGTAAGTGTGGCTTAAGTGTCCAAATACTTTTTGGGACCACAGTATATTAGTAAAATCTGTCAGTAATTTTAGTCAGTTTGATCAGGTAGACATGGCACTTACCAATTTTTTACCATAAATAAATTATCAACACTTTAATGCCAAATCATACCCATTTATATATTTCTGAACTAACACCCCATCTGCTTTTGCATACCTACGTTTTGCATTTGTGACAGTAATGACAGTGATTGAACACAACCTCAGCTAATGAAACTCAGTGGAATGTATTCAGGGTTGCTGACTTAAGACCAAAAGTTATGTCAGTGTTTACACAGGTAAATCTCTGTTTATTAAGACCTTGTCAGATTATGTAAATCACCTTCACGTAGTACACGTCTCCGAGGTTGTTGGATTTTTCTTCAGTAGAAGAGTCCGCGGCAGAGTCTTTCAGTAGGCTTTAGACCACGGCTTTAAACACAAGCACTTGCCTATAAACCAGAAAAAAACAGGGATAGAAAATGTGGACTGAAGAACGAAATAGCTTTTTTTTCTTTGCTGTCTAGTGTAATTGTCACAAATTCTTTTTCTCTGTGCATAGTGTGCTCCCCAGCATGGCATACACTGTTCATGATTTTTTTTTCCATGTGTTTCTTTGTGTCTTGTCTCTTCCCATGTCTTCCCCATTTGACCCCATTCTGTCAATTATTTTGTCTGTTTAAGCCCTGTTCTATTTTTTGCCTCATCAATGTTTGCATTTCTTTGTTTCTTTGTTTATTGTATTTTTTGTCTCATCAATCATGCATTTCTTGTTTCACTGTTTCCCTTTTCAAGTGTTTCTAGTTTGATTTCATGGTTTTGACCTGTGCTTTTGTTCCTGTGTATGAGGAATTATGCCTGTTTGCTTCTCTCTGCCTCTGCTTTGACACATACTACAGACTCTGATGATGAGTTATGGATTGCTCGTAATAAACAACATGCTGATTTCATGCTCTTGCATCTTGCCTCTTACCACACATTACAGTAATGTAACAAGAGACATATGAATGAGAACATGGCAAGCATTGAAATAAACATCTAACAGGAATCTAGAATATTACCAATATACTGCTGCATGAATAGTCGTACTGTAATTATCACATTAATCAGTAACACACACAATTTCTGAATAGCAATTTCTGAAATCCCTAGTTATGGCTGAAAAGTGACTACTGACAACCTTTCTTTCACTCATAGAACTGAGAAGCCACAAAGGGTTGAAAAGGTTAATGTCTGAGAATTAAGTTATACTGTCTTGTGGTCTGCCAAAATGACAGGTCTGGTTAAAGCCTGGAAATTTAGTGAACTTTAAAATAATTTTATCAATCTTAAAATCAATTTACAAAAAAGGTTTAATAGTTCTTTTTTCTCATCCATCTAGGGGTTCCCTGAAAGCAAATCTCCAAAACTCTTAAATAGACAATGTACCTTTATAAGAATTTTGTGCTACTTACTATTATATCATGGTCTGCCTGAATACTCGATTCTGAATGGCTGGAAGGTGTGGGTTCAAACCATTGAGTGCACAAGTAGTTCCAGTCAGTTTAATCACCGTTCTAAATTAACATGCTGCCTAACAACAGTTGTAACCATAGTAACATACAGATACAGTTGCATACAGTAGTTAAACTCACAGCTTCAATATTAGCAGAGACGCAGCACAGACACACGTCTCTGTCTCTCTCTCTCTGTCTCTCTCTCTCTCTCTCTGAGAACTATTTATTATAATCCATTCAAGTTGAGCTTTATTGTCATTCTGCTACATGCGTGGACATGTAGTTGAACGAAATATCGTGTCTCGCAGGACCACGTTGATACATACAAGTTAAATATAAATATAAACACAGAAGTATAAGAAACAATTAAGGTGACTATACATACTTTACAAAAACTTTACAAAAACTATACAAAACTTTACACAGATACTGTAAATGGAATTGTGCAAAAGAGGTATTTTATACATGAAATTGTGCAAAAGAGATATTTTAGGGGAAGCAGCGCATAGTGCAAGATGATTTGTAGTGCAATGCACAAGTAAACATATATTATCAGACTGAGTCTTTGCCAGCTCTCAAAACAGCAAGAGCCAATCTGTCTCATGGCATCAAAGAAGGCAAATGTAATTCAAATAAATGTAATCTTAATGCACTACTATATCTCTGTGTATGATTTATAGCTGGCAGAATTCTAGATCTAATGACCCGTATATAAAATAAATAACAAAAATTAATTTTAGAGTTTCAGTCAAATTTTGCACTGCAAAAAATCAATGACAGCTTTAACTTGTCAATGCTGGCAAGCGGCCACAGTATAAGTAGGATAATCCACGGCTAGTTGTGCATTACACCACTTTAATGCACTCCGCGGAGGCAGATCTGCTTCACGTCGGGTGGTTGTTTGCCTCCACATCGTGCATTAAAATCATGTAATGCACACCTAGCCGTGGATTATCCCTTACGTATTTTATTCATAGATAAATGATCTGTGCAGATTTCTTACCTGTGTGCTAGGAGGTAGAGTGTGCCCTCTGAATGTGGTTTGAATGTGCCCAGGTGTCATTTAAATGGTATAGCAGAATACAGCCCCACTTTTTCATCCAATAATTTGTATGAGGTTTGTTTATCTCCACCCATTGTAACTGCCATTTACACTGAAATGAGAGTGAAGACTAACAGAGACAATGCCCATTGTTTCTGTATCTTGCATTTACTCTGAAATGAAAGTAAAGACTAACAGAGACAACGCCCATTGTTTCTGTATCTTGCATTTACTCTGAAATGAAAGTAAAGACTAACAGAGACAATGCCCATTGTTTCTGTATCTTGCATTTACTCTGAAATGAAGTTGAAGACTACTGTAGAGATGTGCCACCTTGAAGGCTTCATTCATTTATACTGTACACTGTAATTGTACATCCATACTCGTTTATATGAGCGGAAACAATATTTAAATGAGTTTTCTCATAGTTGCTAATTGGTTCTAATTGTCCTGGTGACAATAGTTCTGGAAGAGTAAACTGAACTTGATGCATAATTGCATGTCAGGTATAACTCTGACTCAAGGCGTTGAGGCATTCTGAAAACCGTTCTGAAAACCTGTGTGTATCATGGAATTATTACCTCAAAACGTCAGTTATTTTGAGTTAATGAGTCATTTTGAGAAACCTAAATAAAATAATGATTTTAGTTTGCCTTCAAATGCCAGAATTAAGCTTACACAAATGTAGTACCTGCCTTTTTTGTCATATTAATTCACAAAGAATATAAATTTCTATTACAAAACTAAATTTCAGGCTGCGCTAAATCACACTGCAGATGCAAAATGAATTCTTTTTGGATAGTCAAGGGTATTGGTCTTTTAGGAAGAAATGGCACAAATTTCATATTCATTAAAGCAAGTTTGATGCAAACATACAGCCTGTAAATAAATCAGCCTTAAAGTTTTTGAAGGTTTTTACACATAGAAACCTTTAGTAAAGGTTGTGTCAGTGTTTTTTTCCCCATAGCTTAATTCTGATATACAGCATTGCACAGTATAACACTTCTACAGTAACACGTTGTTCATGTCAGTATGGTGTAAGCTTACTACGTCTGTCAACTGAAAAGGAGATCCTAAATGATCATAAGGAAATCATTAACATTTTCAAGCAACTGACAAACAGAAGACTGCTGATGTAAAGCCAGAAGCTAATGCTAAAAATGATACTTGAACAAAGACTAGAAAGCATGATAGTGAAATGTATGTCCTGTGCAGCATTGCCAGTTGATGGCTGAATATACAGTATATATATATTTCATTTGGTAAAAGAAATACCTTAACCTTTTTTACAAACAACATCCACATAATGCTGGATTTTCTCCAATGTTATTGCACAATTGAGCTGAAGTACCTAATTAGGCTGTTAATCTTTAATATACATGGCAACTATCAAAGTATTATATGTTTTTACTGGAGTAGGGAGTATACTGTACATATAGTTCTGAAGAAGAATGCAGGAAATAAAATGCAGTGTACTTCAGTGTAATAAACAAAGTTTCTGAAGGTTAAACCAGTATACATTCAAAAAGGTTGATGATGTAATAGCTGTTGTCATGACATTCATTCCATGGGATTACAAAGTACAGAAACTGTTGTTGTTCCCTTTAGGGGTCACCACATCAGATCATTGGTCCACATATTTGATTTGGCACAGTTTTTATGCCAGATGCCCTTCCTGATGCAACCCTCCCCAATTTTATCCAGGCTTGGGACCAGCACTGAGAGTGCACTGTTGTATGCTGGGAATCGAACCCGGACTGCACCAGCGAGAGCGCTGTGGCCTAACCACTAGTCCTCTAGGGACCCAAAGTACAGAGACTGTACAGTGCCAAGAAAATTATTTGCCCCCTCATAATTTTCTCTATTTTTGCATATTTGCCACACTAAATGGTTTCAGATGTCCACACTAAATAATATAAGACAAGAAGAACATGAGGAATCACAAAAACATTTTTAAAAGATAATTTCATTTAACCCATTTGAAACAATAATTGACATCCTAATCTCCATAACCTAACTGCCTTTGTCAGATTACAATGATTGATGACCAGACAGATTTTCCGGTAGAGAGCAGAATTCATAGTTCTGTCATATATGGCAAGTCACCCAAGCCCTGAAGCAGCAAAGCATCCTCACACCATCACACTACAGTACCACCACCACCATGTTTGGCTGTTGATATGGTGTTCTTATTGTGAAATGCTGTGTTAGCTTTACACCAGATATAACTGTAGAACCCAGTGTGGATAGGTGAGGAGGAAGACTTGGGAGGCAGGCAGAGTGTCAACAGAGCTCTGGGATCACATTTATTTTCAAGGCACCTTCAGTGCACTTTCAAAAACTCAACAAAGGGTGACAAACAGAAAAAGGGTCATCATTCAAGTCCAATGTATGTGTGTGTGTCTATCAAGCTCTACCAGCTATGCCACTCTCCCTCTCAGGTTATGGGAGTCACCGAAAGCACAAAGAAACCCACATATGTAGACATGCAGTGATCATACACCATTGAGAATCATCACACGTTACCTGCCAGTAAATTTGGTTAACTGGTTGATTGAGTAACTGAGGGGGCAAGTACTTTTTTCACAAAGGGCCACTTGGTATAGGACAACTTTTTTCCTTCAATGATCACTTAAAATTTTGTGTTTACTCAAATTGTCATTGTCTTATATTTTGTTTGAGGAACAAATATAACAATTCCAGAAGATCAGCAGTATTATAGGACGGTGATACTGTTACAGGCTGTATAGCAATACAGCTGCATGGCTAATGCGGCTGCTTCATTTAGAAAAAGAAAACCTTGCTTATATGGATATACAATACCCTTTAAGTGGGCAAGATATGTATGCAAGTAGGCACAAACACAATTACAGTTTATCTAAATGGGGAAAATGTTCAATTAACCTGGCTATGGCAGATTTTTATTTATACACCTGAATTCAGATAATCATTAACTGTAACATCACCAATAAATAAAAATTATGGAACATATATCATTTGTCTAGCGTTCTAATTATTCTGTTCATTCATTCACTCCATCTTCGGTAACTGCTTCATCCTGTTAAGGGATGCAATGGGTTGCAAATAATCCAGAGCCTATCCCAGGAACACTGGGAATCCATACTGGATAGGAGACCAGTCCATGTACTATTGCCCACACACATTCGAAGTGAGCAAGTTGTAAGACATTAGAGCACCTGGAGGAAACCCGCACAGACACAGCAAGAACTATGAAATTCCACATAGACGGTAGCCTCGAACCCAGGGTCGAACCCAGGATGCTGGGGCTGTGAGGCGTCAATGCTACTCATCCCACCACCAGATTCTCAAGTTTGTCAAGTTACAGAATAAATTAAGGTAGTTATTCTGAAGTGTAATAGTAGTAATCAGACTGGGAGAGGTTGCTGCTACCCCAACAGTAAATCGATTCATTATAAAGTGTGGGTAGTAATGACAGGAATGGGCGTTCTTTAATGCAGCACAGGGTTACTTGGTTGATCAGAGAGTTTCTGTGCTTAGCCAAAGTGGCATGAAGAGAAACTGTTGTAGCATATCTAATAGTTTTTTAAGTGTTCTTTATTCTGTCACAGTTCCCAGTGAACCAGTTGAATTATTTAATTAATTAAAAAGCCTTTACAGTTTACAGTTTGCGTCTTTACAGTTTTTTCATGTCATTGCCCTACCACACAGTAGTGAAAAATAATGCACTAGAAATGACAGACTGGTAGTAGACTACTGCACATGGTGCGTGACTTCAGTCTCCTCAGGGAGTGTTGTGTTCTGTTGTATTTCATGCTAGATGTGCAGTGTATATAGTTTTAGATAACAGTTTCATGGACTTGCACAGGACGATAAAGGACAATGAAAAAGAACAATGGATGTATTGCTTGTGTAATTATCTTTGGAGAATAAAACATATTACTACTTAACACAGTTATTCATTTCCCTTTGAAAATTTAGCAATATTCCATTTGTAATGATATCAAAACATGATCATTTGTAATGATAACATAACATGAAAGTTAAGACTAATTTTAAACACTGAACATGGGAAACTGAAACATTTAGTGATAAGGAACAATTCTCTGTCATGTAGGTGGTTAATGTTATTTAGCTCTTATGACACGAGACTGGGAAAGCGGTTGAGACTAGATCAAGAAACATTTATTCAAATGCTTATTTTATTTTCTTGTCATGTGCTTATGGTTTTCTGTTTAATTGTATGAACTGTATGATTTTCAATTTTCAAAGACCTTTCTTCATTCTTTCTTCCTAGAGGACAACTATAGAATTCTAATTAGTTCAAACTAATCTTAATTTAAAAATTTATCAACACAATTTAATGATTTATGCTACACTAGGTACTTATAAAAAAAATACAGATTTATCTTTAAAATGCCTTTTCTTCATATCATGCTTTTATTTGGTATTTCAAATATTTCTGAAAACGAACCTTTTGTCTAATAAATTGGTTATGTAAATTAAACTTATTATTATTATTATTATTATTATTATTAGTAGTAGTAGTAGTAGTAGTAGTAGTAATAGAAGTAGCAGTAGTAGTTTATATGTGTACAGTATGTTTCCTGTTTTTCCAACAGGGTGTGGTGTTGTTCCATTTGAACCTGAATAATCTGTTTATTTTTTATCACCAGTGTGCTATTCAAATCATCTTAACTGTTAGAGAATGTCCCCGTATCTGTCCCTACATTTCAACCCAATCACAGTCTGAACAACACCTGGTGACAATATTACTACCTAGCCATCCATCCATTCATCCATTTTCTGTACCGCTTATCCTACACAAGTTGCGGGGAGCCTGTTACCTATCCCATTGGACTCAGGGCACAAGGTGGGGGACACCCTGGACGGAGTGCCAACCCATCGCTGGGCACACTAGCTAGACAGATCTTTTGATATTTTACAGTATGAAAGTTCTGTATTAAACTTAAGATATCACACTGATGTTCAGTAGAGATTGTCTGCTTTTAAATATAGCTAAGTGCTGCTACAGCCTATAGCAGGGGTGTCCAAGGTCTGGCCCTAGGGCCAAATGTGGCCCGTGGACAGATGTTAGTTTGCCCAAGGCTTCTCTCTAACAATGTATGATAGGTGGCCCCCAGCCAACACGCTGCAATTTTTCCTTTCACCTCACAATGGCAGCAAACAGTTAGCTAAATTTTAGCAGTTGTCCCTTTTTTTTTTAACTATACCTGCAAATTAATTTACTGAATGATATTTAGTCATAGCTACAAACAAAAAGTGCAAAGTTAACAGTAAGGAGGGGCAGTTTCAAAACAGCCAGAAACGTGAATAAGTTTTCATTAAGAGCCATAGCAAATTCATGTGCCTCAGATGTCAAAAAACTGTTGCAGTAATTAAGAATTTTAATGTCAGTAGATATTATGAAACAAATCATGATCAATACAACCAAAAAATAAAACTATTCAGAGGAGGAGAGAGCAAAGAAACTAGAGCAGCTGGAAGATATCCTGGTAAAAGCAAGCTAATCATGGAAAACCTTTTGTGAATTCATAAACTAAAGTGGATTTGTAACAAAGCATTAAAAATGGCAATTTAATGTATGATTATGTTAGTTTGTCCAGTTACATTTGGTCCCTTAAATAGGGTGTACTACATAAACAAAAGTGCTGTAATTCTGACAACTCCAATATACCTGACTGTATAAGCTTGTCTGCTTTTATGTTGTAAATATTTAGTATTTTTGCATAATTCATAAACAATATTTTGGTGACCGAACCTCTGGTATTTTGATGTGGTCTGATCTGGCCCCCTTTGAAAAAAAGTTGGACACCCCTGGCCTATACATAACACTCAGGATAACGTGTGAAGCACATTCTTGATAGATAGCTAGACACATGCATGAATTATCAAGACTAAGGTAGCCAGGTAAGTAATTATTCACGTAATGGTGTTTGTATGTCCCCATTTTAGCTGCTTACAAGCCAAATACATAAGAGCTGCAAAATTAATTGCACACACACACACATCTACACAGTATTGCCTCCCCAACCCCCTACCTCCACCCTTCTGTAGCTATAGTTACATTAAGAAAGAAACAATGTGTTCATTTGTATCACTCACCACTGGATTCAGGTAGGAGAAAAAAAATTCTGTTTTTGAACTTTTCAGTATATATGTAATTATATAAAAATAATATAATCTATAAAATATAGCCAGATGTCACAAACCTTCTGTAATTCTGAAAGACTGCCACTAGAGAGAGAGAGAGAGAGAGAGAGAGAGAGAGAGAGAGAGAGTTATCTTTCAGAGAAATATTCAATAACCATTTGTTTTTAATTTGTACACTTTTTTCATAAAATGTTTTGTAATAATTATTTCACTGTTTTAATTCATTGTTTAAGTAATATAGTTTCATATTTATTTTATTCATATTTGTTATCAACAGAGAAATTTAACCACTTAAAGGATATGAATTAGTAATGGATTATTTGAAAGCAGTACATTTTTGCAGTTTGAGAACGACTTAGGAAATGAGACGCAAACGGCAGCATAAATTGTAAATGTAAATTGTTGACTCTTACGAAAGGCCTTTAGGTATTATGTCTTTTTGTCTCTACTTCTTTCGGTAGAAAATTTATAATATACTGTATATTAATTAGCAATGATGTAATCATGTTTATTTAAACACTTTATTTTAATATTTTACAATCTGTAGGTTCAGACTGCAGCCCACCACAAATCTGATTGACAGTTCTAAGAGAATAAGAGAATTTCAGATGCTATTAACTGACTATACAACAGCAACAACAACTAATAATAATAATAATAATAATAATAATAATAATAATATATGTTCCTTAAGTGTGTTTCATCTATAAATAACAAGATAACAAAATCCAGTTGATGATTAAAACAGTTTTTCATGTGTAGAAGCCTAAATGGTTCCTGGAGCGGTTCATAACAGTCTTGTGAATAATCATTTTGTGCATATGCCTGTCATCATCTACTGTCTTGAGAACAGTGGATAAATATCAGTTTGTAAATTAAAATCATCTAGTGTCATATACTAGTGTCAAATCATATACTGTTGTTTAGCATCTTGTTGCACCAGTCAAACGTATTCTCTCTCACATAGTAGTTTAAATGTAAATTAGAAAAAGCCTTAATTTATTTCACATGCATTACAGCACAGTGAAATTCTTTTCTTCTCATATGCCCTGGAGCAGACCCCGACCTGATCAGTAACTCTGAGCCTTAAACGTTGAGCCACAGATTGCCAGTATGTTTAAAAACTACTGCACCAAGTAGCATTATGCCAAAATAACCTTAACTTATAAAGTAAAACCAAGAATGGCAAACTCTCTGAAATACACTATTTGTATTGGAGCATAGGCATAAACTGGAATGATCATGAGAGAATCTACAAAGCTGTTTTAACTTTTTTTTTTTAATAGCAGCCAGCATTGCTAGGTCCTTGGCCAGTGAAAAATGTAATAGATTCAATGGTGATTACTGGACAGATACCTCACAAATAATTTTTAGAACTTTACTAATAATGTAAAGTTTTCTTTTGTCTGTCATTCAGAGTATTCAGCTGAAGATTATGGTGGTAGCACTTTACAATAACAGTACATGAATAATCATGCACTAATACTTGAATTAATACTTACTTAAATATGAACCAATGACAAGCTAAGGCACATACTAATCACGAACTAATGAAGAGCTAACCTTAACTACAACGTGAGTCTTATGAATTTATGTGTGAATAACGATCACACGTATTAATTAACATATAGGAGTAAACTAAATCCAACATACTCTATAAGAAAGAAAATGAATTATATGTGCATAATTTCAAATTATATAATTTGCCATATGCAGCTGCATACCCAAACATCACTGTTGGCACTGGATTACTTTCATAATTTACAGTGATCCTCCTTATAGAACATAGAAAGACAAACTAATCATAATAATAAACACCAATAATTTAATCTCAACCCATACTGCATCATTCTTCTTCCAAGCTACTGTACATAGTTGGCCCCCATATTATCCTGAGCATTACCTAAAGGCTGTAACAGTACTTAGATATATTTAAAACAACAGGTAATCTCTACTGAACATCAAAGTGACATCTTAAGTTTAATACAGAACTTTCATGCTGTAGAACCTCAAAAGATGACTTGCTAGTTTAGCTCATTCAGCTACTCAATGGTTTATCTAGGCTGCACATGTTTCCGGTGGTTAGAAACAAGTTTTGGTTTGCATATTTCACAGATCATTATCACACTTTTTCTCTGAAGCATTTAAAACTGAAGATAAATTGAGCCAGGGATTCTTATCTATCGCTGAGTAAGTATTTGGCACCTAAAGTTTAGACTTTCAGCAGAAACGTTTGATTGGTTCAGAAAATTTAATTAATTAAAAATTGCATATGTCTTTTAATTAGCTTACAGTCTTCTGGGTTTAAATGCATTATTATCTTTTTACTCAGTAACAGTCATTGAAAATCAGTGTAGTGAAGTTGAATATTTTATTTTTAATAACTCAAGTAAAAGTACTCTGATTTAATTATACTCAAAAAGTACTGTTACCATGAACCATGTACCCAAGTAATGCAATGAGAGTAGATGTCATTTGTTATTTTCCACCTCTGCTCAGAAGTGACTATTTCATCTGGTTATTCAAAACAGACTAGCTGAAATGGTGATGTATCACACTGAATAACTAAATGAAAATAATTTAATTTCAATGCCAGGACAGCACAGTGGTGCAGCTGTAAGCATTGTCTCTTTACATCTCCAGGGTCCCTGGTTCAATCCTGAGCTCAAATTACTGTCTGTGTGGAGTTTTTTATGTTCTCCTCATGTCCAGGTGGGTTTCCTCCCACTACCCTAAAACATGCCAGTAAGTGGATTGGTGTGGCCTCCTAACAGTAGCCAACTAGCCATCTGGCTTCCCTTCACATATCATTTACAAACACCACTCTAAATATCCTCCTCTATCCATTGCTGTCTTTTAAAATTCATGTCCTCCTCCAAGGCATGCAATCAGATCAGTTATTCAAACCGGGAAATCTTGCTACCCCTAAACTAAGGAGAGAACGTAACAATACCCAGTAGTCATGTTTACAACAGATGTATTGATAGTTAAATTTTTTTATTTTGGCCAGAGTATCCCTTAAAAACTAAAGCAAAGATATCTTTAATATATTATGTAAACAGAAAAATGTTCTGTAGGCTTAGATTATATTTTACATGATCATTGGAATTACACACATTTTGAAAGTAAGTGCAGAAATTCTTGCTTAGTGTTCAATATTAAATAAAACAGTACTTTTGCTGTTACTATAGGAGAAGAGAATTAAAACTTTTCAAATAATTTTTAGAGGAATTAAATGTCTTCAGGTTTTAAAGTAATGTGTTTTTCTTTTTTCTATCATTCAGTAGGTCAGTGACCTGTAAATTGTGTCAGATGGGATCTGGAGGTGACAGCATGTAAACTCTGGGCTTCTTTATTAGGGCTTAACCAAGAAACATAGTCATAGTTTATATCATATATTTAAATCATAACCATACATGGTGACTGTAGATAGTATAATCATATAAGCAAACCCAAAAACATGCTCAAAACCAGAGACTAAAAGAAACATAGGTGGATAGAGCTATGCAGCAAGATACCAGGAAAGCCTACAAAGCAGAATAAACTAGAAAGGCAACTGGTAGTAAAGTAAAGTAATAACACGGGAAATCTGGAAATACGGAAGGACAAAAGCATGTCTCATGCACCTTTGAGATGCAAGACCTCTATCCTGGCACTGGTAATATTCTAGTTTACACTGTTGGTACTCACACCTAATGGTCAGTTTAAGAACTCTGTCAATTTTATTAATTCAGCAGCCATTCTGGACGCCAGACCTCATTGTGCAGAGTGCAGATGTGCATCCACACCCATCTTTCTTGTTTTGCTCTTGGAAAAGCACAATCTATAAGTTTAAAAGGCTAATCTATGCACTAACATATGATTATGTGTATTTTGATAACTATTTACATGTGACATGGTAAATGTAACTCGAGGCACATAATTGTGATGCTAGATTGTTTATTCATCTTAACATCGCTATGTTCCTCATATCATCTCGGGGAGTTTTTCCTTGCCACCGTCGCCACTGGCTTGCTCATTAGGGATAAATTCACAGTGATAAATTCAAATATTTACAATATATTTTTGTGAATCCATTTATTTCTGTAAAGCTGCTTTGTGACAATGTCCATTGTCACAATTTTATACAAATAAAATTGAATTGAATATGTTCTAAGTTATGTAAAGGTGATTTATATGCAATCTTACATATTGTTTTGAGCTATGTGAAATGACTGTAACTTTGTAAGAGATAGTATTTTTTTCCATATCATTGTCCATTTTTGTTACAGTTTCGCAAATTGGTCTTCAGTAATGAGAGTTTGACCCTGACTTCCATCTACTTTACTGTGCCTTTGTTTAGCTCGCTGCCAAAGCAAAATAAGAAAAACGCAAGCTGAGGGCAGAAGAGTGAAAAGACTCACTTCGCATCAAGAGCCTTATAGTGGACTACATGCACTTTATCTCCAGAGAGATCCAGAATGTCGCACTCATTGAAACAGGTCAGAGGCTGAATATTCAGCCAGCAACACTGCATCCTCACGTCGCTCCCATAAATCTATTGCAAGCCAAGCTGCAGCTGAAGCAGGTACAAAGGCAGAGGCCGCGCGCACAAGAGCTGAGTTTGCAAAGCGCCAGATAGATATGGAGATCAAAAAAGCTAGGATTGAAGCAGCACTGAATGCTCTGAAAGAGGAGGGTGAAGCTGAAGCAGCTCTCGCAGCAGCAAGGGTGTTGGAATCCGCTGCAATTTGTTCAAATGACGAAACTGAAAGGGGCAGTTCTGTTGCCGTGGAACGTACCGATGAATACAATAGAACATACTTTTCTCAGAATCAAAACGTGAAGAAAGATGATGATCAAGCAAGTGCCGAGCACAAAGACATTACTGGAATTAGCCAGTTTTCTCCTGATGCTGTAAATACAATGAGCAGACATGACCAAACAGGGTGTCACCATACAAGGCAGCCAAATCGCTCTCCCTCTCACCGCTTGCCAGGTACGCCAGCATCTCGATCCAGTGAAGTGTCTGATCTTGCTGTGTTTCTTGTATGTCATGATCTTCTCACTACCAGCTTCAAAGTATTTGACAACAAACTGGAGAATTACATACCCCGGAAAAGAACATTCATGAACGTCATTGATGGTCTGAATCTAAAAGGCAATGAAGAGCTCGATTTGCTTACCAAGTAGCTTGAAGGTGAGTCCTTCCAACATGCTCTGAGAATAAGAGCGGCCTCATGCACACGACCCTGAAGCGGGTCTGAGACATTTGTGGCAACGTCTTGACTGAAGCATCTTTATTTAAGCATTCAGAGAGTTTCCTTAAGATTTCTCACAAAGATTTCAATCAGTTGCAAGAGCTCGCAGATCTGCTCCTGGAAGTGCAAGCAGTGAAAGAGAAAGGCTATCTACCTGGTCTCTGATTCCTTGACACTTCAAAGGGAATAAACTTGATCATCGAGAAACTGCCTCACAGTCTTCAGGAAGCTTGGCGTGTTAAGCGAACAAAATACAAGAAAGAATATCTACTTTTTGTTTGTCAATGAGCATGCTGAAATGAGAACAGATCCCAGCTTCTTTTCAATGTTCCAGCACATTGCCTCTTAAAGCTGAAAAGATCCCAATGACGCAGTCAAGATTCAGAGCTTCTGTCTCTGCCAGCAAAACAGAGGTAGAGTCGAACACATCTGCAAGTTCCAACATCAGGTCAGTTGACCTGAAAAGACAGTGACCCCTCCATACAAGGAACCATTCATTAGTGAAATGCAGAGGTGTCAGAATGAAGTTCTTAGCTGAAAGGAAAAGGTTTCTCAAGGAGAACTCTATCTGCTACAAGTGCTGTGTTTCCTCAGATCACAGGGCCAAAGATTGCAGGGTGACTATCCATTGTTCAGAATGCAATAGCCATTACCATGTCTCCGCTCTTCATGATGGTCCAGCTCCATGGCTCAAAGAGGGACCTACCACACCAATAGAGGCTCAAGGCGGGGAGCAAGAGGAACCAACTTCCACAGACCACATCCGTCTGCACAGAAATATGTGGAACAGGGCTACAAGGAAAATCATGCTCAAAAATCTGCCTAGTCAATGTTTACCCTGACTGTTGTCCTAAGGAAAAAAAGCATATGTACATCATGTTGGATGATCAGAGTAACCTCTCTTTAGCAAGGTCTGCCTTCTTTCATATGTTCAATGTTCAAGGTGAAGTCTTCCTTTACACGATGAGAACATGCTCAGGCACAGTTGATACTAGTGGAAGTAGAGTAAAGGGCTTCATGATGAGACTTTGGATGGCAGAGTATCGATGATGCTTCTGACACTCAGAGTATAATTCAATCCCTGACAACAAAATGGACATTCCCACTCCTGAACCTGCTGCTTACCATTCTCATCTTCAAGCCACTGCATCTCAGATACCTCCTGCAGCTGCAGCTGACATTCTCATTCTTATAAGGAGAGATCTTATCCATGCATATAAGGTCCGCAGACAGCGCGATGGGCCTCACAAGGCTCCATATGCCCAACTCCTTGACCTGGGATGGGTGATTGTGGGAGACGTATGTCTCAGTGGAGCTCACAAACCCACAGTGAGCACTTTCAATACTAGTGTGCTTGGGAACGGCAGCCCCAGCTTTCTCACTTGCAAAAGCAACATCTGTTCTAAAGAAAGGTTCACAAGTGAAGACCCCAGACTATTCATAAGGAGCACAAAATGATCTCACGACATTGGGAAGCATATCTTCACACAAATCAGTGAAGACAATATGCTCGCACTATCTGGGGAAGATGAGGCTTTATTGGACATGATGGACAATGAATTCGTCAAAGACGAAGCAAATAGTTGGGTGGCCCCACTCCCGTTTCGCTGTCCCAGAGGGCTTTTGCCCAACAATAGAGACCAGGCTGTCAGTCGTCTCGTATCACTTCATCATACTTTGAAAAAGTAGACAGACATGAAAGACCATTATGTGGAATTCATGGAGACAATGTTCAAACAAGGACATGCTGATATTGACCCCCTCTTGAAGACAACAAGGAATGTTGGTACCTCCCAAGTTTTGGCATTTATCACCCACAAAAATCAGGGAAGATCAGGATAGTGTTTGATTCAAGTGCCCGATACAACAATACAGTCAGGTCCGGAAGTATTTGGACAATGACAAAGTTTTTGTGATTTTACCTTTATACACAACCACAATGGATTTCAAATAAAACAATCAAGATGTGATCGAAGTGTAGACTTTCAGCTTTATTTTAAGAGGTTCCACAAAAATATGGCATTTACCATTTAAGAATTACAGCCATTTTAAGCAAAGTACTTCCATTTTCAGGGGCTCAATGGTATTTGGACAAAGTGACATAATTGTAATTATAACCATAATTTTAATACTTGGATGAAAATCCTTTGCAGTCAATGACTGCCTGAAGTCTGGAGCCCATGTTCTCAAAACTCAAATTCTGAGTTTCCTCCCTGGAGATGCTTTGCCAGGCCTTTACTGCAGCCACCTTCAGTTGCTGCTTGTTTGTGGGTCTTTCTGCCTTCAGTCTTGTCTTCAGTAAGTGAAAAGCATGCTCTATTGGGTTGAGATCAGGCGACTGACTTGGCCATTGAAGAATATTCCATTTCTTTGCCTTCAAAAAAGCCATGAGTTGCTTTCGCAGTATGTTTAGGGTCATTATCCACCTGCACTGTGAAGCGGCGTCCTATCAGTTTTGTAGCATTTGGCTGAATGTGAGCAGAGGGTATAGCCCTATACACCACAGAATTCATCTTGCTACTTCTGTCAGCAGTCACATCATCAATAAACACCAGTGAGCCCATTCCATTGGCAGCCATACATGCCCATGCCATAACACTTCCTCCACCATGTTTGACACATGATGTGGTATACTTTGCATCATGAGCTGTTCCTTTCTTTCGCCATACTTTTCTCTTCCCATCATTCTGGTACAAGTTAATCTTGGTTTCATCAGTACAAAGAATCTTATTCCAGAACATGGGAGGCTTTTTTAGATGTTTTCTGGCAAAGTCTAATCTGGCTTTCCTGTTCTTGAATGTTACCAGTGGTTTGCACCTTGTTGTAAACCCTCTGTATTTACATTCATGAAGGCGTCTCTTGATTGTAGATTTTGACAATGATAAGCCTACCTTCTCCATCAACTTCTGTTGATGTTGTGAAGGGGTTTTTCTTCACCAAGGAAAGTATTCTGCAATCATCCACTTTAGTTGTCTTCTGTGGTCTTCCAGGCCTTTCGATGTTGTTGAGCTCACCAGTGCTTTCTTTCTTTTTAAGAATGTACCCAACTATTGATTTGGCCACACCTAAGGTTTTTGCTATCTCTCTTATAGATTTATGTTGTTTTTTCAGCCTAATGATGGCCTCCTTCACTTGCATTGGGATCTCCTTGGACTTTGTTTTGGTAGCTCCAGTCAAACAGCTGCCAAATGCCAACTCAATACCTGATATCAACTCCAGACCTTTTATCTGCTTCATTTGTCTTGAAGTAATGAGGGAATAGACCACACCTGGCCAATTAACTTCTTGTCAGTCAAGCCTTACACTAGGCAAGGAGTGCTTAAAATGGCTGTAATTCCTAAATGGTAAATGTGGAACCTCTTAAAATAAAGCTGAAAGTCTACACTTCGATCACCTCTATTTATTTCAAATCCATTGTGGTGGTGTATAAAGGCAAAATCACAAAAACTCTGTCATTGCCCAAATACTTCCAGACCTGACTATATATCAAGTTCTCCTTAAAGGCCCAGACCTGAACAACAGCCTGATAAGTGTGATCATCTGCTTCAGTTCTGACTCAGTGATGGTGGACATTGAGCAAATGCTTAATAGCTTTCTGGTCAAAGAGGAGCATCGTGATTACCTGCGCTTCCTGTGGTTTCAGAATCACAACCTTGATGGAGATATTGTGGAGTACCGCATGAGGGTCCATGTTTATGGCAACTGTCCCTCTCCATCAGTAGCTGTATACGGGCTTAAGAGAACAGCCGTAGAGGGAGAGCAGGAGTATGGAAGTGATGCAAGGCTCTTCACTGAGTGCCATTTCTATGTGGACGATGGGCAAAAATCATTCAGTTTGGAATCAGAGGCCTTTGAGGTACTGTGCAGATCTCAACATATGCTGGGACGGTCCAATCTCTGCCTACACAAAATCTCATTCAACAGCCCCATCGTCACAAGAGCCTTCCCAAATGAGGATCTCACAATCACTTTGCAGGGCCTCGATCTTGGTCTAAATTCACCAGCCATCCAACAAAGCTTAGAATTAGGCTGGGACTTGTCAACAGATATGTTTGTATTTCAAGTATCCATCAGTGACACTGATGACAAGCCATCAGTGACAGTGGTAAGCACCGACTACCTTACCAACAGACCACAGTATGTAAGGATGCGTGACTGTGTGTCTGAGGTGGTAGTCTGCAACACCGGGGCTCCACAGGGCACGGTGCTCTCCCCGTTCCTTTTCACACTGTACACCTCAGACTTCAGTTATAACACCAACACCTGCCACCTCCAAAAGTTCTCAGATGATACAACCATTGTTGGATGTGTATCTGATGGGAATGAACAGGAATACAGGGACGTCATCAAGGACTTTGTTGACTGGTGTGAGTGTAACCACTTGCACTTGAACACCAGTAAGATGAAGGAGATGGTGATTGACTTCCGGAGAGTGAGAACACAGCACCACATACCAGTGACCATCCAGGGCTCGGACATTGAGTTGGTGGATAGGTTCAAGTACCTAGGTGTCCACCTAAACAATAGACTGGACTGGCTGGATAACACTGATGCTCTGTACAAGAAGGGCCAGAGTCGCCTCCACCTGCTGAGGAGACTAGGGTCCTTTGGAGTGTGCAGGACATTTTACGACACTGTGGTGGCCTCCGCAATTCTGTACGCTGTAGTCTGCTGGGTGGGAGGCAGTGCAGAGCGGGACAGGAAGAGACTGAACAAGCTGGTTAGGAGAGCCAGCTCTGTACTGGGCTGCCCACTGGACTCTGTGGAGGTGGTGGGTGAGAGGAGGATGTTAGCCAAGCTGACATCTATTATGAACAACACCTCTCACCCCCTGTATAGGACTGTGGAGACCCTGTGTAGCTCTTTCAGCAGCAGCCTGCTACACCCCCAGTGTAGGAAGGAGTGCTACCACAGGTAATTCATACCAGGGGCTGTCAGACTTTACAACACTGCATTACTGTAACGTTCAAATGTGCAATATTTTATAATTTTATATAATTTTATTTCTTACAACACTGCATTACTGTGATATTCATCTGTGCAATATTTTTAGAAATTTTATATAATTTTATATAATTTTATTTCTTTTATTATTCCTAGTGTGCATATATAGTTATAGTTTTAACTTTTCTTTCTTTCTTCCTTCCTTTTCTTTCTTCCTGCACTTTAACTGTCTGTGAGCTGCTGTGATAAGTGAATTTCCCCACTGTGGGATCAATAAAGTTTATCTTATCTTATCTTACACTAGGCAAGGAGTGCCGTCTACCATTAACAGCTTGTATGATCCTCTTGGACTTGTAGTACCTGTAAGCATTGAGGGTCGCTCCATTCTGAGAGATATCTCCGGAGATGCAGATGATTGGAGAAACAAGATCGATGGCAGAAATGGAAAGATTTCCTCAAACATCTGCAGAGACTGAAAATCCCAAGGATGTATACTTCCGCTTCCTTGTCTACTGCACACTGAAACTGAAAGAGATCATTGTTTTTTGTGATGCCTCCACTAAAGCTGTAGGCACAGTAGCTTACCTGAAAGTCACTAATGCAGACGGTCTCAGTGAAGTTAGTTTCCTCTTCGGTAGAGCAAAACTTGCCCCAAAGCCAGAGGTCACTATCCCTCGACTTGAGTTATGTGCGGCTGTACTGGCATTGGAAGCAGCAGAGTTATTCAAGAACAACTGGACACAACACTGGATGATGTGAGTTTCTACACTGACTCTAAGGTAGTGCTAGGTACATCTTCAATGAGACAAGGCATTTTTATGTCTACATTTACAGCCGAGTACAGCGCATTAGACACTCTACATGACCGCATCAGTGGAACTTTGTACCCACTCATCTTAATCCAGCTGATGCCACTAGTAGAGGACTGCCCTCCAAGCATCTGACTTCATCATTTTGGTTTACAGGGCCTTCATTCCTCTTACACCCAGGACAAGGTGAGCTTAATAAGGAGCACGACAACCTTGTCAGCCCTGAAAAGGATGTAGAGCTTCGTCCAGAGTGTGTTACCTGCATTATTAGCCTGTCACAAAGCAAATTTGGAAGTGCAAGGTTCCAACGATACTCCAGATGGAGCTCCCTGTTAAAGGCCTTAGCACGGTTGCAACACATTGCCAAATCTTTCAGGTATGAGCCAGAAGAGGTCTGTCACGGGTGGCACATTTGCAACAAGCATAAGAGGAAGATCAGCTAAAGCAGGCTAAAGCTACAATCATTCGAACTGTCCAGAGAGAAGTCTACAGAGATGACTTTAAATGCCTAGAACAGGGTCAATCTGTCCAAAGGTCAAGTCCTCTCAGCAAACTGTCCATTCATTGACACAGAAGGGATTCTCAGAGCCGGAGGTCGGCTGGTGAGAGCTCTGAAGAATTGTATCCAGCTCTCATACTTGGTAAGCATCATGTTACCCAGCTTTTGATTCCACACTTTCATAAAAAGATACGTCACAAAGGCCGTCATTTCACAGAAGGTGCCATCAGGGCAGGTGGCTACTGGATCGTTGGGGGTAAGAGATCAATCAGCAGCTCCATTTTCAACTGTGTCGCCTGTTGAAAATTGAGAGGCAAACAAGAGCAACAGATCATGGCAGATTTGCCAGCTGACAGATTACGCGTAGACCCGCCATTCACATATGTGGGGCTGGACGTCTTCGGTCCATAGCCGGTCGCAGTCAGAAAAACACAAGGATGTCGGGCAGAAGCTAAAAGATGGGAAGTCATATTTACTTGCATGACTACACATTCAATCCACCTATAACCGATTGAGTCCATGAGCGCCTCATGTTTTATCAATTCCCTGCTGCATTTCTTTGCCATCAGAAGCCCCGCCAAGATCCTGAGGTCTGATTGTGTGACCAACTTTGTCAGAGCCTGCAAAGAGCTACAAATTGACAAGCAAGGTTGCCACAACCTGTATTATGTCTTTCATATACTTTCATTAACTTCCATATCTGCAAATTTAGTTTATTTTAAATTAATGCTATTTTGCATATTATTATTTAATGTAATCTATGGTATTTACTGAATGAAATGCTTGAAGAATTTGCAGGTTTGCATTCCAACTAAAACACCTGGATTAATCTGCCCTTTGCATCGGTTAAATTAAATAATTATAAGGTTTAGAAGAACTGTTGTTATTATATCTTTTAAAACACCCAGAATAAAGGGGACAAATAATAGTAATGCAGTTGTAATTATTATTATTTGTAAGGGACCAGACGTGGAGGCAGTTTCTGAATCCATGTGCGGAGAGTTTATTAAACAGAGGCAGCAAATAACTCCAAGCAATGAGGCAAAGAGGCGTGGTCGTTGAGTCAGGCAAAGGTCCAGTAACGTGAGAGGCAGTCCAACCAGGCAAACAAAACAAAGCATTAATCCAAAAGACGAAATCCAAAAGTCAGGCACAAAGATCAGGAAACAAGAAACAAACAATAGGCAATGAAGAAATGCTCAGTAAGGCAGTGGTAAGCTGACAATACTTCGCAATGAACACAGATGAGCTAGGCCCTGAAATACATGTACCCAACAGGAAGTAGGCATAGAAGAAGAAGTACATCAGTATTCGGGAGAGGGCTCCCTCTGGTGGACGGCTGAATGGATATCAGCCTCAGTTGTTACATTTAGAAACACCAATAGTTTGAAGTTTTCTCTTACCTGAATAAGTGATTCAGTGGTCTTTCTTTCCTTCACTTTTCTTTCTTTCTTGGGTGGTCAATTTCTTTCTTTTCTGTTTTTCAGTGTATAAATAATATAAGTACATAAATACCACTACTACTATTAATAACATCAGTTTTGAATAGGTGTAATATCAATTTAAACTTTGTGAAAGAATGACTACATGCACTCTTAGACCCTTTTGTATGACTAAAATGATTGTAGGTAATACAGAGAGCGTTATATATGTCTGTGTGCATGTAGTTTTGCAGATCTTATGTATGTGGCTTGTAGGCAGCTGAAATGCTACCACACAAACACCTCCCTACCAGATGCACACACCTTTTACTCTGCAGTCATACAGAAACATCTTGCTCCCATACACTCATTAAACAAATTCATTTAAACTTTAAAAGAAAATCATACTTGCACCCCGTGACCAGTTTATTAGGTACCTCAACCTTGTACCTGCATTCACTGGGCATTTTACCAGGTAAAGCTACCTGGATATTTTTGTTTATGGACTGATTCTCAGCTCAGCCATAACACTGAGGTGTTAAAAATCTTAGATTCACTTGTACCGGTGCCACACTGTAACGTGGGGGTCGACACCGGAGTTGGGGATCCAAGTGCAAGGCTTTATTTACAAACATGGTCAAAACAGGCAGGGTCAAGCACCAGCAAACAGTACGGACAAAGGCAGAGACAAAAGAGTAATCCGAAACACAGGCAATGGTCAGGGCAGGCAGCAAACAATCAAAAACGAGGAAAACAGTCCACAGATCAAAACACGGAAACACGGAAACTCTGAAACTTGGAAACTAGGAATGGCTATGAACATAATACAAACAATCGGCAAACTAGGAGCATGGGTGAGCAACTTTTATACAGAACAGCAACCAATGAAAACAAGACACATCTAACTAAGGAACAAATCCCAACATAACACACAAACAAGGGTAGCACATGACACAGGTGGGGCAAGGAACACATGGGAAATGGAGTCCAGAAGACAAGGGCAAGAGTCCGGGGTGGAGTGCCCTCTAGTGGAGTTCATGGGCACTCCAGCTGGTGATCGTAACACACACACACTAAAATTCCACTACCATGTCAGTGTCACTGCTGTGTGAAGAAAGGTCCTTCCAAATAATATCTTGTCAACATTTGTCCAATGCTGGTCCTTTTCCACTGGTGGACAGGTAGAAGGTGGGTGACAAATATTACAGAGCAACAGATAAGTTACAGTCATTAATTGCAAAGCATGCCGTGTATATCCGTAAAATGGCTCATGAGTATAAGTACAAAGTAAGTGTTAAGATTAAGATGAGATAAAGCTGGTAGTAAAATAGTACTATAGATTAGTGCATTTAATGTGTAGTACCCTTTTAATCTAGACTCTACTCTCTCAAAACAATTTGTTGCTGGTAGCTTTTACTCTTGTCTGACTGCACTAAACATTGTAAATATGGTGTGTGTGTGTGTGTGCTGAGAAAGATTCGGGAGGCAGGTGGAATATCAGCAGAGCTCGGGGCTCATGGAGTCATTGGAGCTGGACCTAATCAGAACAGAGAGTAAAGGAGCTCCCCAGTAGGTAGTACTGTAGGGTGAGGAATGCCCACTTGATGGAAAGACACTCTTTCTCGATTGAAGCTTCCTTACTGGAAGCTTCCGACTGATGTACAGCTCCTTCCCCAATACCACCTAGGACAAAACAGCCAACAGCCCTCTGTCCAATGCATCAGTCTGCAGAAAAAGGAGAAAAAGTCAGGAGAATGCTCTCTGGAATGGTGAGAGGTGGCCTAACGAAGGGACAGGGGTGAATTGGGCCACATTTTGAGACTTACCAGCTCCCCTCCTCAGTCCCAGCTCCTCCCTCTTAGGAACCATCATCACCAGAGCCACAGGAACTGCTTCTCTCCACGGCTTCAGGAGGTGTTGTATTTCACGTGCATAGCATCTACCCATTCACCTTACCTCATAGTTGACTTCTCTGTCTTGTCGTGTGACCTTTCCACGTCACGAGTAATTTAGAGCTCGACATGGGTAGTAAAACATAGTATCTCCCCGTGCAAATTCCCATAGCTGAGTACCCATGTTGTACAGTACTGTCATTCTTAGGTATGATGCAAATTCTCCTGGGTTAGGTGATTTAAAGTGTGGAGTGTTCTCTCAGGTGCAGAACAGATATTTTCAAGCTTTGGATTGAACCGTTTGACCAGCCCATCTGTTTGCAGATGGTAAACGCTGGTGCAAATCAATTTAATCCCTAATAATATGTACAGTTTGCAAAGAGTGCGTGACATAAAGGACATACCCTGGTCAGTCAGGATCTCTTTCGGTATTCTGACTTGGGAGATTACGTGTAAGAGTGCATCTGCAACACTACATGCTGAGATTGTTGTGATTAGGCATTGCTTCTGGATATCGTGTTGCATAATCCACTATGACTAACACAAAGCGATTCCCTCGCATGCACCACTGTAATGGCCCGACGAGATCCATACCAATTCCTTTGAAGGGGACCTCGATTAAGAGAAAAGGGCACAATGGCACTTTTGGGGTGGCCAGCGGATTCATCAGATGACGTTCATGACAGACTGCATACAGTACACCTCTGTACACCGCCACGAATGCCCGGCCAATAAAAACTAGTCATTAGATGGTTGAGTGTTTTATCGTGTCCTAGATGCCCAGCCATGGGATTATTATGAGCTGTCTGGAATAGCATTTCCCGACGGCTCTTCGGTACTAACATTTAACTTGTTTTTTTCGATAGTTTGAGTGTCCTGTATCACTTGATATATAAGCTATCTTTAATAACTGAAAAATAGGGGTAGATTAGTAGATCTGACCATCGATTACTCTCACTTGGTCAAAGGCGTGGCAAAGAGACTTGTCACGCTTCTGTTCCAAAGAGAAGTCCCTAAGGGGAAACCACGTAGGCGGGTAGGGGGTGGAGCTCTCCCCCTCCTCCAAGTCATCATGACACAGCACAGACGTTGATGGCCCCGGCACCACCAGCCAGAGCTGCACATACCCTACACCTTCCTACACTGCGTTAGAAGCCATCCACCACCATAAATTTTAGCACAATTATTCCTAAACCCCAGCCAATTTGTCCTCAAAATGAGGCTGGGAACAACTACCACCCATTTCATTGCAGAGGTCATTCCCACGCAACTGCCACACAATCAAAAAGACCCAAGAAGGCCCTCAGAACGTCCATAGAGGCCATCTTCATGAGCATCGCATGTGGCACAGTGGCAGGGGACACAGCTGAAGATGTGGTGGGCTGCAGCAGCCTCTGGAGTGCCCACCGGCTCTCAGCCTGCTCCTGCACAAGGGCTTAAAAGCATAGCTGCTGCTTGTGGATACACAAAAAGCTAGTAGATGCATAAACAAGCTCCAGTTATTCCAGAATGCAGCAGCGAGAGTCCTTACTAGAATCAGAAGATATGACCACATCACCCCTATCTTATCCACAATGCATTGGCTCCCAATCAGATTTTGTATTGATTATAAAATACTACTATTGACCTATAAATCACTAAATGGTCTCGCGCCACAGTACCCGAGCAAACCTTTGATCTTTTATGATCTGCCACGCCTATTTAGACCAAAAGTGCAGGCTATTTGTTGGTACCTCAAATGGTGAGGGCTACAGCTTGGGGTAGAGCTTTCTCTTACAAAGCCCCACAATTATGGAACAGCCTTCCACTTAGTGTTCAGGGCTCAGACACAGTCTCAGTGTTTAAGTCTAGGCTGAAAACATATTTGTTTAGTCAAGCCTTTTGTGAATAGTTTTTCTTAGGTGAAGGAGCAGGTCTGGAGGGTTAACAGGCATAGAGTTTTGTGGTTAACTGGGATGTTTGGATGCTGTCGCACCCGCCCCACTCTCATGCATTCACTCAGGTTTGTCAACAGTGGAGTGGCTGGCTGCCTTATGTACCAGGGTGCCCTCGTGTCTGTGTTAGCTTCTGGCTCTCCCTTTTAGTTATGCTGTCATGGCTAATCTTCCGGAGTCCCTGCTTGCACTCTGCACACAAAGTACATTCTCCTTAACCACTAGAGGACAAAAGCTTACCTAACAATCTCTCCCTCTCTCTCCCTCTCTCACTATCGAGCTACATATGCTACTCCTGAGATCCCAGTGATCCTGACCCTTTCTGCTCTCCAAACCTGCCTGACCCATCCTGATGCCCTACTTCTGGTTGGAGTTCTCATCGGGTTGAGATCGCTTGCTGCTGCTGGGGGTGGCCCCATATGGGCGGCCTGAAGAACCATTTGGATTGCTGGTTATGGTGCCACCTGGGGGCTGTGGAGATGGCTTGGAGATCTCATATGGGGAGCTGTACAGTGATGGCTTGGGACTCAGATTGCTGTGGTGGCTTTGGGGCTGCGGTTGCCACAAGCAGCTTCATACTCGGGACATCAGTGGACAGTCGATAAGTTGTGATGAATTTACAGGTTTCACATTTGCACTATCTGTCCATATAGTACACGATAATAGAAGGGATTTATTTATAATTGCACTATCCGTTGCACCCAGATGAGGATGGGTTCCCTTTTGAGTCTGGTTCCTCTCAAGGGTTCTTCCTCAAATTGTCTCAGGGAGTTTTTCCTTGCCACCATCATCTCTGGCTTGTTTATTAGGGATAAATTCACTTTAAATTGAATTGAAAAACTTTATTTATAAAGCTTGCAGACAGATCCAAACCATGAGACAAAAACAAGGTCAGAGAACAGGTAATGGTCAGGCGAAGTGCCAACAGTATAAACTAGGCTAGGCAAAGAACAAAAACAAAGAAGCCAGAAACAAGATCTAAACCAGAAAAGACTATGAAAAAATACAAGGTTTGGTAACAACTGGTACGTGAACACACAGCATATACTTTGCAAGGAATGAACTGAGTGAGAGTCCTAAAGTACTGTGGGGCATGATTGAGTCCAGGTGTCTGTGATTAGTAATCAGGAGAGTTGGAGTCCATGGCGGCCATGTTTGTAGGTCATGTGGTATTATGGGAGTTGTAGTTAGATGCTGATTCTAGTGTTGACATGACATTATGGAAGTCCTGATGAATTATTGGGTTATGCCATGTATCATTACAGATATATCCCCCTTTGAATTGCTGCTTGCCCAAAAATTGTGCATCTCTGTGATTTCAATACCAGGCAGTAACACAACTATGGACACCCTTGTGCACAACACAGTCAAGCATTACCAGCAAAGAATGACAGTCTACAATTATGTGAGGAATAGTGCATCTGTTTTTTGTGATGGGGTTAGTGTAGTGAAAACATCCTTTCATTTCCAAACAGTACACCCTAAACTCTGTAAATTAACAATAATCTTGCAGAAAGTGGAAGCAGGCACTGAATAATGGTCAGAGATGAAACACAAACCACTTCATGTTCTCTTCTCACTGAAATCCTGCACCAGTTCTTCCACCAAACCTCAAGCACACATCATGAAAAAAAACCAAATACATCTGAAAAAAACCTGCTTTACTGAAGGACTATATTACCAATATCACTAGCTAAACAGATGTTTAATAAAGGCACTGATTGCTTAAGGTATACTGAACTGTGGCATTATTAGACAGCATAATTCACGAAGATGTATTATAATCTATCTATCTATCTATCTATCTATCTATCTATATATGTGTGTGTGTGTGTGTGTGTGTGTATGTGTGTGTGTGTGTGTATGCAAAGGCTTTGGGACAGGAAACATTACTTTTATAAGGAAATGTTGTGTTCCTTTAAGTTACCGCTTTATCCTGGTCAGAGTTGTGGTGGATCCGGAGTCTATCCCAGTAACACAGTGCAAGGCGGGAGAAGTCACCCCAGATGGGATGCCAGTCCATATCAGGGCACACTATGTGTAAGTATAAATTTGTAATCTGGTATGTATGTCCAGGGTTGCTAGGGTTGCAGTTGCAGTCCAAATTAGAATAGTATTGGAACAAATTGTTGGGTTTAAAAATCAAGGATTTTTTGGGGTCATGTAATTTCCTTTGCCGCGATCTCGTTTTAAAGCAAATAATTGGAGTTACAGCAAAGGGAACCTTGGACCATTTCTGTTGTAAGATATATTGTAAAGGTTGGGAGAGGGAAAGCGGAATTAGGGAGTGGAGAATGCTCACACTAGACGATGATAAAAAGGCAGATGTTGCAAATCAAAAATGTCTCCTTTTACCAGTGCCTAAATTTTTGGGGCTAGTTTCGAGTTTTTGTGTAGTTTTGATATGAAGTTTAGCTGAAACTCCGTGTGTGTTCTGACATGGTATTAACATACTGTATTAACCTATTAACCTACATAATAACATTAACTTACTAACATCAAGTGAAGTCAGCTTGATTGTCATATATTTTTAGAATATAGAGTAAACAAAAACAATGAACACTTTGTGCTACAGCTTCTACAGCTAACAGAAAGTCATAACCAATAACAGAGACAACATACAAAACAACATGAGGAGACAGTTGCACATATGTGGGGAAAAGCACAGCTTTGAGATTGCATATAATATGAATAGTGCAAATTATTTAGTGTGGCATAAATGGCTGTATACATTACAGAGCAGAGCAAAATGATGTGCTAAGCAGTATGTAATAATATTTATTATTATTATTATTATTATTATTATTATTATTATTATACTGTATGTGAGTGCTTGCTAAAGAAAGACAGTTTTGTTTAAATACTGTCGTTCCAATAGGGTGTGCTGTTATTTCATTTGAACTGGTAACTCAATTATCTGCTGTATTATATATATATATATATACACACACACACACACACACACACACCGATCAGCCATAACATTTAAACCACCTGCCTAATATTGTGTAGGTCTCCCTTGTGCCACCAAAACAGCTCTGACCCGTCAAGGCAAGGACTCAACAAGACCTCTGAAGGTGTGCTGTTGTATCTGGCACCAAGATGGGCAGGAGGCATAGTTAGGTAAATTATATGATGAATCAATGTAAGGGCTGGAGCAGGAGGGTATGAACATGGCTTGTTCTCTCTTCTGCTTCTTTACATGTGCTGTAATAAAGCATGGTATGTGTAAGAAATACAACATTTTGTAACATGCTGTTATAGCTAAATAATCAATACTGGAGCAGTGAAGCAGACTGATGTGAAGGGAAGTTGCTTACTTTCCATTAAATTTCCAGAAGAGGTATTTTTTCCATTTACACCACAACAATTTGTCAAACATTTATGAAAGGAGTCTTCATTGTCAGCATTGTACATGCATACAGACAAGATAAAACAGATAAGTGAGAAGATGTCTAAGATCTTTTACCACATGGAACAAAATCACATGCTAGAAAACCCCCAGAACAAACTGCAACCCTGTGTGTAAAATCTTTCAAACACATTCATTAAACATTTCTGCAAACCATATTTCTTATTTTAATTAATTAATCATTCATCTTCTGTAATGGATTATCACTTTATGCTGGTCAGGGTTGCACTGGATTCGCTGATTCGAGTAGAATAGAATAGACTAGAATAGACTAGAATAGACCCTGGCTGTTACACTAGTCCATCACAGGGCACCACATACACTCATCCACACCTATGAAGAAGCAAACATTGCAGACACATGGAGTCTGTAGCATCAGTAATCCACTTATAATCCACTTAGTGTTTATAATCCACTTGCTAACTTTGTGCAGAAACAGAAGTGCACACATTCTGTCTTGTTGTGCTTTGTGCTTCATGGCCAGCCTTCTGTGACAGCATATCAAACCTAGCATTACTGTGATACAAAATTGCCTTTTCGAGCATTTACCTCTGTCCACTCAAATTAATGATTATTTGCATAATATGTTAAATCTACTTTGCAAAATAGTCTAATATTTTACAATATTTATGTCTAATTACAGGGGACATGGTGGCTTAGTGGTTTGCATGTTCTCCCCATGCTTTGGGGGTTTCCACCAGGTACTCCGGTTTCCTCCCCCAGTCCAAAAAGACATGCATTGTAGGCTGATTGGCATTTCCAAATTGTCTGTATTGTGTGAATGTGTGGGCGATTGTGCTCTGCGATGGGTTGGCACCCCATCCAGGGTGTCTCCCGCCTTGTGCCCAGAGTTCCCTGGGACAGGCTTCAGGCTCCTCTGAGACCCTGTGTAGGATAAGCGGTATGGAAAATGGATGGATGTCCAATTACTCAGGAGAGTGTGAATGTCAATAAAGATCAAAAACATTTTCATATTTGTAAACAATATGACAGCTACATGTTAATCAATTCTAAGGAGGTGGAACTGGTTTACTCAAATAGCCATAATTCATGATCGATCATATGAATTACTGAAGAATGATCATGGAATTACTTCAAAGACATGGCCACCTTCAGTCTATCAGCTTTCAGCAGTCATTTCACACAACTAGCATTGAAAGCGCTATTTGCGAAGACTGTTTGGACCCCACAGATCACCACTTGTGGCTATGTTTTTGTTGTGTTTTTGTTTAAAAGAAGGGGCTACAACTTTTCTGTTTAGCATGTTTGGTATTTATTTTTACTTAAGGTTACATTCTTGGGTTAAGCAAAAGTTTAATAAGGGACCAACAAACCAGAAGATGTCCTTAGATGTCAAAAAAGAGCAACAGAAGTGGCATTTAATGTACATTAATACTTAGTAAGATTTGATATGAAGTTTTATTACATGCTATGACAAAAAATATACCTACATTAAAAAGGACAACATTTACATTTAATTTCTAATGGTGTATTTAATTTCTAATGGTGTATATATATATATATATATATATATATATATATATATATATATATATATGTGTGTGTGTGTGTGTGTGTGTGTATAACAAATTAAAAATATTAGAAATTAAAAATGTTACATTAGAAATTAAATGTTACTTTTTTATAACTTTTTTATATACAGTATATTTAGTATATAGACTACAAATCTCTGTTGTGCACTTCAAAAAATTGCTCTAATTCTAGTTCCAATAAAAAGCTTCTAATTTATTGTGTGTGATCTGTTTGTGTGTGTGCTGTTTCAACCATACGATTCTCCCTGCAGATGAGAACACACAGGAGCGGCTCTGAAATCAATCTCATGCTCGCTAGAGAGTCCAACATAAAAGACAGTTCAGTAAAAATTCTGAAGAAAAATGGCACATATAAAATGATCAGAGTAACCATGGCAACACTTAGCACTAACACTCCTGGCTTCCTGTCTTTGGGCTGGTTGGTGTCAGGAGAGGCTTTGCAAGTCACTGAACATGTGAGTGGACATACAATTACAGGCAACACACATAAACATATATTTATTTGATTAATTATTAGGCTTGGGATGAACTGGCACCCAACTGCTACCAACCACACAATGACGCAGAGGATAACAGAGCAGGGTGGAGAGAAAAAATGAGAAAGTGATCGATATCTCTGAGTAAGAATGCTCTCTAATGCCAGCAGCTGGTGAAGCTGATGCCCACAGAGCCTAGCTCCAGTCAACAGGCTGAAAGCAATACAAGCTGCATAGTCGTCTTTGAAAAGGTATTCAGTGAGGACTGGACGTGCAGAATAGTTTTCTTTGATTATGTATGTTAAAAGGACTGGACTCAGAATCAGCTCCAGTAGGTCACTGAGGAGGAGGAAGATGGCGATGGTTGAGATTCGACCTCCACTCTTATGATGGCGGTACAGAACACTGACAGCCCAAAGCAGAGCTGGAAAACCCACACACACACCAGCGATGAGGAAGATGGACAGGCGGATGATTTTGGTGTTTGCATAGTCCCGTGGATAATACCATAGAAACCATGGCCTATAGTAAGGGCTGATGCAGTGGTATGTGGACATGGCTTATTCTCTCTTCTGCTTCTTTACGTGTGCTGTAAAAAAGTATGGTATATGTAAGAAATAAAACATTTTGGGAGTTAATTCCTGTTATAACTTACATAATATAACTTACAGCTATAAACAATCATTCCCTCAGCAGCCTCTCTGTTTTTTCTCTCTCTTGAAGATAATAAAACAGAAAATGCAAAAAAATAATAAATTTATAAAAAATTTACAGCCAGAAATTTGTCAGAGCTGCTATTATAGAAAATTAATCAACATATTTTACCAAGCAGATTTAAAAATTATACAACGCTTAAAATGTTTGATTAAGAAACACTGGAATTCAGTTTTTCTTTAAATCTTGCAAGTGACGCATTTCAGCTACAAAACTTACCAAAACCACTGACGACTCTGAGTAAAATCATTGAATCCAAACCAAATTGTAGTTACACAATATGGTTACCTGCATAAAAATGAATAATAATTTATATACAGAGAAAGAGAGAGTGAATAAAAAGGTATGAACATGCAATATCTAAAATTTGATGAGAGAAAAAGTAAAAAAAAAAAAAAAAAAAAAAAAAGATGAATTCAGAATTGTATACAGTGCAGCACAAAAGTCTTAGGCACCCTATTATATATCTATATCTACATCTATCTATCTATCTATCTATCTATCTACATACATACATATATATATATATATATACATTTTGTTATAGAGTCAGTACAAAAACATTTTGGACTTTCAAAAATTATCTTCCCAGCAAAAAATTTATGTTACAGTAAAATATTGTATACCATTATTGAATTACTGTCTCACTTCACATTTTATATTTAAAAAAAATAATAATATTTTGTTTGATCTAAATATCTGGAACGCAATCCAAGACATTATATTTTACATACATTTTTTTTCATAACTGTCATTTTAAAAAATATGCTGGAATTAAAAGAAACAACAAAATGCATTTTTCTCATTCAAAATTGCTCTTATGTGAAATAACTCACAGCTTTGTGCAGATCTCCGGTACCCTGGATTATACTTGAATGAATTCTCAGTGGAATATTTAGTCAAATTTTTATCTGTGAGTGACCTGTAGAAGGGGGAGGAGGAAACAGAAACAGGAAGCGAGAGAGAGAAAGAGGGTATTATGTGTCATTTATACTGCAGTGCTGCTGAATTCTCTAACTCTCTAATGATTGGACAGAAATGTTGATTAGTTTCTATAACAGCAGCTCTGACAATAGTGATGGTCATAATTCTAATAACAGGTTCATACTGAGGCCTGTTGCACGAAGCGAGTTGAACAAACTCAGAGTTGCAGAGTAAGCTTTGAGTTGACAAAACCAAACAAATCCAACCCAGGTTCATTAAGGTTAATAGGTTTCATGACACTGATTATCAACTTTCTCAATCAATCCTGGTTTTAACCCTGAATCAATGTTTACTCATCGTGCACATACAGTACACATAAAAGCCAGACATTTGCAGCAAACAGCCAGTAGCATTCAACATGGAAAAAAGCAGGTGTGCAGACTTTTCAGTTGAAGAGCAAGAAATTATTATGTGTAAATATGAGGAATTTAAACCTACACTAACTGCAAAAAGCTCGGGAAAATTACTGGAGGAACAATACTGATTGTGTAAATGTGTAAGTTTACTTTTATAGGCTCACACTCAGAATAAACAAATTGAAAACTTATAACCCAACATATTTCATGTAATTTCATCTAATATAAATGTAAATTGTCTTAATTAAATATTAATAAAATAAATATCAATTTGTAAAAATATATTAGGACAGGAATAATGAATTGGTCCTGACAAAGATTTAGTATTTAACTCATTCTTTATAATAATTAGATGCAACCCAATTTCCAAACAGATTAAAATGAAATACAAAAACATCATTCAAAGTGGTG
Organism: Pangasianodon hypophthalmus; assembly: GCF_027358585.1. Taxonomy (NCBI): domain Eukaryota; kingdom Metazoa; phylum Chordata; class Actinopteri; order Siluriformes; family Pangasiidae; genus Pangasianodon; species Pangasianodon hypophthalmus. The sequence goes on along the minus strand of NC_069737.1, from coordinate 7,485,942 downwards.
AGTAATTGCAATGTCCTTTTTATTGTACTTGTGTGCATATTATAATAAAATGTATCCGTTGTATCAAAAAGAAAACAGTGTGAATTAAAGAAAACAGGGGAAGGGCCACCTCCTCAGGAATACACAGTGGCAGAGGAGTTATTTATTTCACTTTGCTCACAGCTGATTAGTCCAATTTGGGTTTGTGATCTCTTACCCAGAATAAAACCTGCTAAGGAGCAGGTTAGCCGTGTAATGTACGTTACCATGGCGATGAAAACCGCTAAAACCAATCCACGTTGTTGAGACTGAAAAAACAGACTTTGCTCTAATTAAATGCAAACTTACCTGTGTAGCCACTGAAAGCGGCTTTGTGCAACAGGCTTCTGATATCCTGTACAGCTGTAAGTTTGCCACTGACAACAAAATCTGATTGTGTTAATCCAACTGCCTTCTTGGTTAAAGAAATAAATGGATTGATGATATCGGCTGATTCTGCAGCTGACTGTGGCATCATGATGTTTATTCTGAATATTACATTTATAATTTTTAACTTGTTATCTAAACTGAACAGCTGCATATAGACTTTGCACCAAGTTATATTCAATGAAATATAGAGTTTACACACATTCTTAAAAAAAGTATAGTGTCTACACACTGTTATGTTCAATTAAAGATACAAACATTTCTTTGCATGTGCCTAAGACATTTGCACAGTACTGTATATGTTAGCAATTTCACTGCAACTACCTCAGGCTGATATTGCACAGCATTGTATTGCACATACATCTGCACATATCTGTACTTTACTCCAAATACAGTCCATACTGTTGTCAACATCTATCTTTTATGTCCCTTATTTTCTTATATTTTTGCTTTTGTACTTGTATACAAGTCAATTCTGGTTTATGTAAATTCTATTCTATTATGTCACGGACAGTCGTAAAATGCATTTCACTGGACATCATACTGTGTATGGTTGTGTGTGTGAGCAACAAAATTTGAATTCTGGAATGGGATGTTAAAAAAGCACATATGAGGGTGATGGTCAGGTGTCCCCAAACTTATGGCCTTATAGTGTAAATAAATACTTTGAAATTGATTTTCCTCTTTTCACCCAAATTCACACCCAAAAGTAGGTCAGACAGTAATTCAGTAATATACACAGTATATAAGTTCAGTGTATTGCATGAAGTTTCCACTGAAACAGGACATTTTGTCCTTCATCACTTCTCTCTCTCTCTCTCTCTCTCTCTCTCTCGCTTTCTAAATGATTATTATTTTTATGCAGGTACTTGTGTGACTAGCCTTTGGTTTGTGTTCAGTTATTTTCCTTTAAGTGGTCAGTAGTCTTGGCAAATACTGGAGCTGAAATGCTACACTTGCAAAATTTAAGGTAAAAAAATTATTTCCCAGGCTTTGTTGCTGAAGTCTTTTGCATAACGGCTATGAAGAAATCAGCCACAATTAAGACATTTCAGTCTGCCTACACTTGTGATACATTATACTAAGTCATTAGTCATAATAGATAAATAGGAAATAAGTGAATATATATGACATTATAAAAAATATATTAGAATTTTAAAGGTATGTAGATGTTTAATAAATGTTAGTAAATGACTGATGCCCTCAGGGAATTACACAATAAATGACAGAGAGTTCTTAATTGCTCATTCTTAATTGTTAGTCGTATGAAGCCTCAGAAACTTCTTCAGTAAGATTAGGCTATGTCTTTCTAACAATGGGGCTTGTTTTAGTGAGGGAACAATAGACTTCAGATACACTGTAATAAATAGGAAGGAATAATATAATATAATATAATATAATATAATATACTATACTATACTATACTATACTATACTATACTATACTATACTATAATATAATATAATATAATATAATATAATCATAAATTCCACTGGCTATTTTACATTGCATAGGTACAACAGTTTTAAACATTACAAGAATTCTGATTTGACCTATGACCTAAGGGCAGATTAAGTTCAGATTAGTTCAAACCTGTGGATGGGAAAAAGTATTCAAGTTTTTAAATTCAGTAAACAGCACTCAATTAATAGATAAGAAATATGATATATACAATACAATTTGAAGTTTGAATGATTTAAAGTTTTGCAGAAATGGAAGTTAATGAATGTGTATGGAAGATTTTTTCTGATAATACAGACAGGGTTTCAGTTTGTACTTGGGTTTGCAAGCATGTGTTTTTGCTCAGTGTGGTAAGAGAGCTTGCCTGAAGTTGGTTTGTCTGTGGCTAAAATGCTGTGAGTGATGTTAAACACACACACGCAACTGCCTTGTGTATGCACACACACTGCGTAAAGAGATTTTTTTTTTTTTAAATAATAAACGAGTGTCATTTTTTTTAAAGTCTTGCAGTACTGATATACAACAGATGGGAATACATTGAGAAAATGGTTGAAGTCCAGATCAAGCTCTGTTTCTGAGATTTTTTTTTTTTGTTCTACAATATGATATTAGTCAAAAAATGCACACGAACCTTCCTTTTTTTATTCAAAAAATAAATCTTTACATGGACATTAACTTACACTTATTGACTATTAACAAGTTTCTACGGTAAAGTTATATGAAAATAAGAAAATAAGCTCTTAAGAAAATGAAAATTACAGCATATATACAGTGGCCCCAAGAAGTATTTGTACATTTAAGCCACACTTACAAATGTATGATTTTCCATGAATTTATTTTAGAAAATAGCAAGTCAAATCAAGTGTTTTTATTTCTAAGAAATATACAGAAGATATACCAAGCACACTTTTCAAGCAAGATATTTACCCAAAAATAAACTATGTTTAAATATATCTAAATTAAATATATATATATATATATATATATATATATATATATATATATATATATATATATATATATATATATATATATATATAGTACTGTGCACAGGGCACATGCAAAGAAATATGCCTTCAAAAATAATGAAACTAAAAGCAGTAAACATATAATAAATGAAACAAAGTCAATATTTGGTGTGATGATCCTTCGCTTTAAAAAAAAATAGTAATCTCAGGTACAATTTGTTTTATAAGTTTTATAAGGAAATTAGCTGTAAGATTTACTGAGAATCTTGAAGAACCAGCCACACTTCTTCTGGACACTTTGACTGTCGCACTTACTTCTTATTTTTGCAGCAAAACCCAGCAGCCTTCATTATGTTTTTTGTCTGAAAAGTGTCTCTTATGTAATACGCTGCTTTCTTTACTGACATACAAACATTTTTCTGTAATTTTGTGCTGGAAAACTAATGTTTGGAATTCTAAAAAGTTTTTGCACTGAATCAATAATGTAGAAGTCATAAAATAAAAATCTATAACAAAGTTTGTACTAAAAAAATAGGGTGCCTAAGACTTTTGCACAGTACTGTATAATAAAAAGGTATAAATATAAATGTTCCCCCTTTGCTGTTTTAATAACCTCCGCTCTTCTGGGAAGGCTTTCCACTAGATTTTGGAGCATGGCTGTGGTGATTTGTGCTCATTCTGATGTTAGAAGGTCTGGGGGAGCGCTGCTTTCCAAATTATCCCAGAAGTTTTCAATGGGGTTGAAGTCAGGGCTCTGTGCAGGCCACTCGAGTTTTTCCACTTCAAACATGACAGACCATGTCTTCACATGCCTCACTTTTTGCATAGGGGCATTGTCATACTGAAACAGGTTTGAGCCTCTTACTTACAGTGAAATGAAATTATAATGCCACAGCATACAAAGACATCATTTACAATTGTGTGCTTCCAACTTTGTGGCAACAGTTTGGAGGAAGAACCACATAAGGGTGTGATGGTCAGGTGTCCATAAACTTTTGGCCATGTAATATTTAAAATATTTAAAATAGTTTGGCCAAAAATATTTTAAAAAACCTATGAGAAACCTTGAGCTTTGCTGGATTAAAAAAATGGAACACAAAGACCAGTTGTTGAACAGTCCTAGTATTTAAAGAAAATTTGCTCTCAGAGAATTGTATTGTACTCAATTGAAAAGTGTCCTGAATATCTGAAAAACTGCCAAATAGTATTTGCTTTTTGGGTATTTTGCTTTTAAATAACAGCAAACACCCACATATACTTTCAACACCTTTACAAAAATTTATACATATATATATATATATATATATATATATATATATATATATATATATATGTATCTGAATACATTTCAGTCATGATGCTAATTAATGTGGTTTGATGTTCTTCTAAATTTTTACTTTAATTTTTTTTTAAATATTGTTTCTTTATTACTATTCGCAACAAATTTCTGAAAAGGATTAACCAGGATTTTATACACGGTATTCAAATATTCATTAATTCAAAATTGCTCACACTCACAGCTTTGTGCAGAACTCTGGTAACTCTGGATTGGACTTAAATAAATTCCCAATAGAACATGATATTTAGTACAGAAAGGTTTATCTGTAAGTGAAAACCAGTAGAAGATGGAGGTGAAGGAAGAGAGAGAGAGAAAGAGAGAGAGAGAGAGAGAAAACCCACGCACCACATACATACACATCACTCACTGTATGCTAGCTAATGTTATCTACATTGAAATATGATGAACATTACATAGCTAACTAGCTAAGTGCAAAACACGCATTCATATAAGTAAACAATATAACGGTCAAGACTTAAAAAGGCTAATAAGTTATTAGCATCAGTAATATCTCGAGCAGGGGTGCAGGGTGGCTTAGTGGTTAGCATGTTTGCCCTGTGTTGGATAAGCGGTACAAAAAATGGATGGATGGAATATCTGGATCAAGGTCACACCCCTTCATGAAATGATATAATTTTAGCTAACCTACCTCTCTCTCTGCAACTATACCAAAATGATACAGAGGTGGGCTAGTTTGCTAACAAATTCAGCAGATGCATGTATATCCCAAAATATCCCTGGTAATGCTCACTGCTTGCTAGCTAAGGATAGCTAGATTGAAAATCAGCTAGCTAGACTCCTCCTGCATGCACGTTTCAACAATAGGACTCAGTCAGCCAGTCAGTGATAATACCTCTTCTAGGCAGAATATATTTCCTCTTCTAGGAAAAAATAAATATAATTCAGTAACATGTAGAACCACATTTAACAACAATATCTCTATCTTTAGCAATCAATCTCACATTGTTTTGGAGAAATTTTCGCCCACTCTTGGCCCTACAACAGTGCTTCAGTTCACTGATGTTTGAGGGCATTTGTTAATGCACAGCTCTCTTAAGATCGTGCCACAGCATCTCAATGGGGTTGAGACCTGGACAAAGCCACAGATACCTATACAGGAACAACATAACTATAAATATTAGCTGGATGTCACAGGCTTTCTTTAATTCTGAAAGACTTGCTTTATAGAGAGAGCAAATTATCTTTTAGAGAAATATCCAAAAACTGCTTTATTAACCTCTCCGTCAAAAGATATATTCATGAAAAATGTGTTGTTTGCCATGTCCACTGCTGATGTTACTAACTCTACTGTAGTGGTTTCAACGTAATGAACTATTGCTAGAATTGGAATTTTATGTGGAGAACAGAGACAAACAGAGTGATACTAATACTGAACCATCAAAGTGACGTGATATGCTAAATATAAGCACTCCTGCAACACTGCTCATTACTGGACTGGAATTAGTCAACACTTAGTAAACGCTTTTATCTACACTGATGTATCAGTATATCAGAATCCAATCCAAGTAGCTGTATATAGATTTCACAGTGGAAATTACTATTATTATTATTATTATTATTATTATTATTATTATTCACTCTATTACTCATACAGTTATTTGTGAATTTATTTACATATACAGAATATTATTTACGTATGTCTTTTATATCAGTACTTCAAGTCTGCCTGAAAAATAGCCTTGAGAGTTAAATGACACACTATTACTAATGAAAAAGAAATCTTAAATTAGAAGGGAAGGGAGATGCCTGTGTGTGTTTCACATCACTGCCAGCATTTTAACCACAGGCAAGATAAAACAGATAAGAGAGAAGATACAGATAAGATCTTTTACCACACTGAGCAAATTCACACGCATGAAAACTCCAGTACAATCTGAAACCCCTGAAACAGTCTTTCATACACATACATTAACTTTTATTTCTGCAAATTTATCTAGTTTATTTTAAATACATGTAATACTGTATATTTTACTTAATTTAATCTATGATATTTACTGAATTAAATGCTTGATGACTTTGCCCCATCTGCAGCTTTGTGTTCCAGATGCACAAACACCTTCACTAATCTGCCCTTAGCAACAGTTCAATTAAATTATTAGTTGATGGTCAAATTATTTAGTTAAAAGGTTTAGAACTGCTGCTCTATTGCATTTTAAAACACCCAGAAAAAAATATAACAGTAATGCAGTAGGAAGTATTATTATTATTATTATTATTATTATTATTATTATTATTAATTTTCTTCAGTGGATCTGAAGCTTATTGGTCCCTCATTAAACCCCAGTACGTCAAAATAAAGGCCAAAGTGTGGAGAAAGAAAGGATCTGCTCATGATCCAAAACATACGAGCTCATCGGCCTTGCCTTTCTAGTACTTTCAGAGGAGACTGTGTTCTGATATTGTGCCTGGAACAAATAATAATTTCTTAAGTCAACACCATTAAAATAATTTAAGGCTACTTAAACACTAACACCAGCTCTACAAAGCAGCTGATTGTATTTCCTTCATAACAGCAGCATTTCACACTAACACTGAATATACATCCTGTTGTATTCCTCTTCTGATTTTACGGTTGACATTGAAAAAATCAACATTTTCCCTTTAATGAGCAAATCTGTTTTGTTTTAATTCTTCTCCTTGGTGTAAGCAATAATCAGGGCGGCTGGTATAAATGTTTTAGCAGGGCTAAGCCCTCTATCTTTCAATGATAAAAAGATATCTATATAAGGTTTCATTTTTGGTGTCTGTATCACATTATTTGTTGTTAACAAAAGTCTGCAATTGGATTATTTTGGATTTTTGTGGAATCAAGAGCAACAGCACGACCATGGCCATAAGAAAAACGTACAGAATTGTAGATTTCCAGACGGAAAATAAATACAGGGTGTCAGTGACAGTCATGTCAGGTAATTACACAGAGTGAAAAGTTTCCATATTTGATCTTTATTCGGGCTGATAATTTTTAACCCATATTGCTGAGAAATCCTTAACACATCTTCATTGGTGATTAAGATGGTGAACTACAGTTATGGGGAATAAACACAAACAAGGTGGATTATTTATCATTCTTTTTCTCCGCAACATTCATTTGGAGCAGAAACTAAAATTAGACAGACTGAGCACACATTGTCCAATCAAAGAAGTACAAATTACACACAAGGACAGATGAAAGAACTATAAGTTTAATGGTTTGGGGTTTGAATGAAAGGTTTACAGCTTATCTGCTCAGCATGTTTGGTATTCGGAGGAAACACGTCACCAACCTGGTAGGCCATTATCAGATCACACACCTAGAACAAGTGTGTGTGTGTGTCTGTGTGTGTGTACTAGTAGTAGTAATAGTAGTAGTAGTAGTAGTAGTTTTCCCCAACATCTTTTAATTATGTCATTAAGAGATGAGAGGAGATTTATGTGATGTAAGTATATAATTTATGATGACATAACATAAAAACCCAGTATAATTTCTGTTAATGGTAGATATTTGATTAATCATTAAAGGGGAAGTTCACCTTATTTCACATTTGAGCAGTTCAGAATATTTATTTGGCGATTTCTAGTCACCTTAGACAGTTTTTATGTCAATACATGCAGGTTTTTTCCCTTTTTTCTCCAGATTATTTTGCACAATAAATTATAATCAGATGAATTTACAACAAATTTACGATTCTATGTACACTAATTGAGTTGTTCATACCAATTTCTTTCTTCAAAACAGAATTTTTAAAGACATAAAACAGTAAAAAAAAAAAGGCATAATATAACTAGCACGAGGGATGACAAGGATTTTGTTTTTTTTTTTACCCTTTTTCTCTTTTCTCTTTTCTCTTTTTAAATTCTAACCTAAAGTAGTGTCTCTACCAGTGTTTATAATAGATGCTTATCTAAAGCTTGAGATGTTTTAATGGCTTTTTTGTTTCTTCGTAATTTACAAAGGGAAAGTAAATAGTGGCTTTTCTAAAAAAAAAAAAAATACATATGTGGTGGTCTATACAACTTTTATGCACTATAGTGCGAGTCTTCTGAAGTCATTCAATTAGCTTTTGGCATGAACAGACTGAAAATCTTTCACAGTAAATCTTGTCATCCATTCTTTTGAGTTGGATCTTTTTAACAAATTGGTTGATTCAGTTCACAAAATGATTCTTAATAAGTCAATGAATCTGACTGATTTATTTTTTTCTGTTTTTTTCTGACTTGGTGATCTAGATCATTGGAAGGAAAAGATTAACAGAAAACAATGAATTTTTATTATTTTTAAATGAAATATTGAAAATTCAGTCTGTTCCTCAAAGCTTTCAAATGACTTTAGAAGACTAAATGGCACACATTTATGGTACTTTTATATTGCTTTTGTCATATTGGAGCTTGGGGTGTTCCTCTTTTAACATCCTGCTTTTATTGCCATGAACTGCTTTTATTGCTGTCTATATCATTACTTAATGTGTTTTATGGCATGGAAAAAAGATGTCAAATCCTTATTAATGTGATCAATGGAGGATAATTTGGACATGTTCATGTGAGCTTGCCTTGATTGCCCAATATTAATAAAAAGTTTCACCTCTTTGACATGTGTCTATCCATTTCTTTTATTTTTTAAGTATCCTGTAAATTGTCCTGACCTGCTTTAACTACTTTTTTAAGCATTTTATCTCAGAGCACATGCTTACCTTTTTCCATAGCGAGATGTTATTTCCCGTTTTGTCTTCCCACTATGCAGTTCTTGGGGTAAATAAACATTTTTTTAAGGGGGCAGAAAGACTTTAAACATCTATTAGCTGTTAAAAGTACTCAGAGAACTTAAGACACCACGCAATTATATTGTTTTTTCATTTTTATTGGACAAAATTAAGTGTCAGTCCCACTACAGTAGTAGTACAGCTAGAGTAGTTACAGTACAGTACATTATTATATGACAATATCTGGTACAAATCTAAAACACAAAATTCCATATCAAAAAAAAAAAAAAAACAAGACAGCAATGGTAACAAAGCAGCATTGCGCGAGCACAAGCGAAAGAGACAGGTATGTGGATGAGATGGATAGAGAGCGGCTTGCGTGACGTCACTGCTCCGCCAGAAATTTTGTAATGTCTAAGGATGGGAATAAGTTATGATGTTTCTTTCTATGGCACAAATCTGCACAAACGTAGCACAAACGAATGGCATAGTTTTGGTGATTATTTAATTTCATGGGGTGCTAACTTCACCATTACCACATATTAGTAGGAAATAGTACATCAGTGATCTGAACAGTGATACAGTGTCTGTCTTTATCAGTGTAACATATTATATACAAACATGGTCTATCTATCGAGGCACATTTTGATTGTAGATAAATGAATAAATTTCAAAAGGATTGTGCTTTACAATAAAGTAATTTCTCAGATCATCCATCTTTCCTGGGATTTTATGCAAGAAATTTAACAGCATTTTAGTAAGAAACAATAGCAAATAATCAAAGGTAATTTAAATTTAACATAATTATCTGCATCTTTATATACTGAATGACAGAAAAAGGTAAAGTTACATTATTAGTGAAGTTAAAAAAGTTAAAAAAAAATTAAATAAAGTAAAAAAAAAAAAAAAAAAGTAATCTGTGAGGGATCTAGCCAGCAGTCTCAGTTTTAGGCTGCTAAAAAGATACATAATTCATAATTCTTTGATCATTTCTGTATTTTAGTGAGTAAGCCATGCATCATTTTAAGTTATAACATAAGGCTATGTTGATATTATGCTATTTGGTGCAGGAGTTTTTAAACATACTGGCAATTTACATTCAAACTAGGCTATAAGAGAGCTTAGGTTTGACTGGTGCAACTATCTATATATATATATATAATATATATATAGACTATGACAGTCACAATTACAAAAAAGAGATTGTTTCCTGGTGTTGCTGTTGCTTGACATGCAGTAGATTTTTAGCATATGTTTTCATTTACAAACTGCCATTTTATCCACAACTGCCTGACAATTGCAACCATAAGGACTTTTTTTTTTAATCATCTTCTGATATCTTCAGGTAGCACTCAGGGCTTCAGCTCAAACTGATGTCTGTTCAGTGTTCATCTCTGTGTGTGTTTGCTGCTTATGAACCCTGAGCTGCTCCTTACAGACCAGCACACATAGTAGGGGGTCTGAGATGACTCTCAAACTTATCAAAAAAACTGAGATTGCTGAAAATGGGTTATAAATGTAAAATTCACCATTGGCAATATAGAAGGCAAGCACAAGGACAGCTGGTGCACAGAAAGTGATAAGTGTGAGTGTGGAAATAATCAGCACTGCTGAGCCAGGCTTGATGTGGTCAGGTGCAGGAGAGGCTTTGCGAGCGAGTCTGCATATGATGGGTAAAAAGCAACAAGGCAATACGCTAAAAACCAAATTCAAATAAATATTTAAAAACTGACATCCATAGGCAAGCAGCCACAGAATGATGCAGGAGATGGTGGAGCAGAGTGGAGAGAAAACATGAGCAGACCCGAGCTGGTTTCTGAGAGAAAGCATGCTCTCCAGTGCCACAAGCAGGTGGAGGTAAAGACCACCATATGTAAATGCAAACCGTAAATAAATAAGAACCCTGTAATTAATCCAGTTAAAGGTTATATATCTTAACTCAATGAAATCTTTTAAATACTTTGACTTCATAAGGCTGTCTATTTGAGGGATTAAATATGACACTATAATTGCACTCAGGAGCTGCTCAGCCAAGTCATTAATGATGAGGAGGATGATGAAGGCTGAAATTCTGCCTCCATGTTTGCGGACTGTGTAAAAAACACGAAAAGTCCAAATCAGAGCTAGCAGGTTGACACACACACCAGCGACAAGTGGAATGATGACCATCAATTCATAATAACCATGAAGATGAATGGTAGGACCACCGTCATAAAATGTTATATATGGCATTATAGTATATGGGAAATACATGATCACTCCACGGTCTAAAGCAGTATCCCAACAGAGCAACCTTGAAAAACAACAACAACAAAAAAATTAGACAGATTGTGTGTATTGATGTGTCAACTGCAATGTTTCTTCAAGTTTATAACAATCACTTACTGAAGCCTCAGAAAGGACCCTGTCTGCTAAAGCCACTGGAAGAACACACCATGAGGAAACCTGAATAGAAATAACATGGGCAAAAGCACCAATCTTAGAATTTGACATTTTCCCGCATCTTTTTTTGGTTTATAATCAATTATAATGACTAATGAATAAGATAATATATAACAGAGAGAATATTATATTTATAATATTCATTATTATATAAAGAGTTCTATAATGAATAAGAGGATATTAGGCATATGCGCAGAGGATTATTAACAAAACTGTTATGAACTGTGACAGGAAATATTTAAAACTTCTACACATGAAAAACGTGATAGAATTTTGTTATTGATAGATGACAAACCACACTTAAGAAACATTCAGCAAATTAAATTTATAATTTAATAATAATAATAATAATAATAATAATAATAATAATAATAATATCACACTGTGTCCATACTAACCAGTGACATTAAATGTTCTTTGTCTCACAATCAGCATGATTTGCTATATAATATCAAAAAATATAAATAAATCCATTACTCATAATATTTAGTTATCAGAGTATTAGATTTGAGTGAAGTTCGAATTTATTATTATTATTATTATTATTATTATTACTACTACTAATTTTTATTGCTCTCTTTCTTATTGTTCTTATGTACCAGAAATAAAAAAAA